>NC_057810.1:420250321-420260940 GCF_018294505.1 Triticum aestivum
CTCGGGGCGGCGCTATTTAAAGGCTGCCCCTGGGCGGTGTCCCGCTCGGGTACAGCCTAAAGGTCGGTTCGGGTTTTTCTTAATAATTTCGCGCAGAAAAACAAACGAAAGAAATACTAAACGGACTCTAAAAATCTCGAGATAAATTTTCCCCGGCTTCTAAAATCAAGCCAGACAAGATGAACATTTATTTGGGGCCTAAATGCAATTTTGAAAAACGCACATTTTTCCTAAATTGAAATAAAAAGGCGAAAAACTCCAAAATAAAATCTTATTTGATTTTTTTATTAAATCTTCTTTATTTCTTTATTTTGGGAAAGTCATTTTATTCCCTCTCTCAAATTTTGATAGTAGAAATATTTGAAGATAAAATAAATAAAATCAAATGATCCTATTTTCAAAATTTGAGAAAACTCAAATATGAAAATAACGAAATCCCCAACTCTCTCCGTGGGTCCTTGAGTTGCGTAGAATTTCTAGGATCGAGCCAACAATGCAACAAAATATGACAAGCAATGATGATCTATGTATAACATTCCAAATTGAAAATTTGGGATGTTAGAGAAACCTGCAAAAATAGCCATCGTAGAGCAAACCAAACGGTTTATTCTGTGATGAATGTCACATGGCAAAACCTACATCGTAAAATTGCAGGAAAAGAAAGAAAACATGACATTAAATCAATAAGATTTAGACAGTAAATCAATAAGATTTACTTCATGTGACACGAGTGAATCCTTACCAGGAAATCACTATGTTGAAGTACTAAACAGAAGATTGATCTTCCAACTACGCGTGGCATGCAGGTGCCCCGCCTACTCCCACAAGCATGACAGTCCAAAGGTTGTGACAAATCATATGGACCGAACATCCATGGGACTAGAAGTCCTGGTGGGTGCGATAAACCCTGCAATGCATACAGATATTGGAGTGTAACCATAATTGATAAACCGTCCTCACAAAAAAATATGATCTGGATACTTCAAAATATACAGAGAGTATTGAGTGGACATACCTTAACATTGACCGTTCTCAGGGCTGACCACACACCAAAAGCGGCAGTACTAATAAATAATACAGGGTTCACAAACACAAATCAAGTACTGAATAATAGTACTTACTACAGACAAGCAAAGTTGCACTAACTAAACTCTACAGACTATTTCTTGCCACTGACCTATGGGATGAACCCCGCATAACTGACTAGGCCATGGACTTTGTGTGAGATGTCTACATGCACCATCACCATCTTGTCAACCTTGGAGAACCTAACAGAGTGGTCTTTCCACTCATAAACATGATGATGAAGTCAGGCCGCATCAGATTTGTTGGGAAGCTTTACAAGAACCACACCCTTCGTAATCGAAGGCACAACCAGGAAATTTTTGTGGTCAAGTACAGCCTCAAGAACACACCTGACAACAAAGCTACAGGAAAACACTAGTTCAGGACACGTGGCGACAAGGACACAACAGCTGGATAGTTCAGCAGTAGAACTCATCATCGGGTCTTCCAGTTCACATGGCATGACTTTGAGAACTTTATCTCCACCGTGGACCTGGTTCTAATTCAAACAGACACCATATTTTATTACTACCTCCGCTCAGAAATATAAGATGATTTTCGATATTATACTCCATATATGACTACATATACGCATAGAAATGAGTGAACAAAGACACTAGAACATGTCTTTAAAGATATGAGAGCAGAGGGATTACATGCAATATCCATAACACAAGTTACTGAGGCAAATATACCCTCTTAAAAGGTAGCATTGATGTTCATAAAGTACTCCCTCCGCCCCAAAATTCTTGTCTTAGATTTTTCTAGATACGGATGTAGATACATCCGTATCTAGACAAATCTAAGACAAGATATTTGGGACAGAGGGAGTAGTTGAAAGTAATCTATAAGAAATCAATGTCAACCTATCGCATGTTTTGGTAAAAGAGGAATTTGGAACCGTCATTTGGCACACTAAAATCACATGCAAGATCACCCAGAAAGTTGTACTACCAGTACTAGTACTGCATGTTAGATGAAAAACACGATCAAGATCGAGAAAAAGATCGTCAACAAGAGACATTACCTGGACTTGCTTAATGAGGGATCCTGGAGAGGGGGGCTTGGACAGGGCGATGGCTTTGAGCTTGTCTGCGGTAGTCTCGGCGGGGTGCTTGTGCTTCTTCGTACCATGAGCCTCGACGGTTTTGGCTAGATCCATAGACATCACATCGGCCGGTGCTCCGGCGTCCATCCAAGAGAGGAAGCTGAGAGAGAAGAGTGAAAGGAGGAACAAGATGAGGGAGAAGCGAAGCGAGTGGGGGGTTTCCTTCAAGAGAGGAAGCTGAGAGAGAAGAGTGAAATGATGGTTGCTTCGTCCGTCCAACATACTGCTGGAAAGGAGGGGGTTTTGTGATTTGACGGCTCATCGGGCATTACTGCGGCGGTTCGATCGTGGTAGTCTACCGTCACTCAACTACGGAGTAATTTAGTGCATGGCTGGTGGACCTAGGTGCTGGCTGTCCCACACGTCGGCAAAAGTGAGTAATTTAGTGCGTGGCTAGAGGAGGATCCGCACGGTAGAGCGTGTTCACTGTTTTTCTGAAGAAAAAAATGATTACAGCAAGCGTTTCCACTCTTACGACGGAAGGAGTGCAAAACACGGCAACCACTTGAACATACACAGTGCTCCTACTACTAGACATGTGCAGTGGTTCATTCATCAGTACTACACAATCTTGTTGCTAGTGTAGTAAGATATGACGATAACAAATGATGTTGTGCGCATGTCAACTACTCCTATATGTAACATAGTACAGCTTTTTCGACTGTTCGGTCAAGAATGAACGGTGAGATCAATGTTAACAGAACTAGGTCCACAGCGCACGGAGAGTACGGTGCTACAGTACTCCACGAAACATGAACCATATGAAGCCCGAATAGTGCTAGGCAGGGTGTATGAAGGGTGCATGGGATGGGAGAAAAAGTTCCCTTCTCGTCCCACTTTTGGGTGTTTGGCAGAGTGCATGAAGGGTGCACGAGTCCACACTAGTAGGTTGACAAAAATACACGAAGAGGAAACAACTATATTGAGATGAGAATGCAACCAAACACACCCACACGGTTTGTGCTACAGTGACTGATCTGCACCTTCTGAGTTTGATCCAACAGTCATGTTGCGCCGAGACATGGACATGCCCATGCAGAGGGCGCCTAAACACCGCCGAAGTCCCTCTGCTTCTTGAGGCGCACGACGTTGGTGATGCAGGGTGCAACCGACCGCAAAGCCCGCTCCCGGTCGACGGGAGCCAGCTCGTCAAAGACAGCGTACAATGGCACGAATGGATTCCGGTGATGGAGCCCTGAAAGGATTTGCCCGGCAACAGCGACGGCAGCCCGCAACCCCTCCATGTCTAGCTCAGGCCCCACCATCGCATGGAGACGGCTCATCTCCTTGGAGATATAGGTGAAGAAGGAGACCAGGTCAGGAAGCCGTAGCTCGTTGAAGTCGACTGGGTGGTCGAACGGGTTTAGCCCGACGGCCGGCATTGTCACGCTGGCATGACGGTAGGCATCGCGCAGTCACAACACGTGCGTGGCAACTTGGTTCACCATGTGGATGAGGCGATCCTGGACCTCGTCATAATCGGCCCGCTCGCGCTCCAGCCGGCTCCCCTGACGGCCTATCGTATCTCCCGCTTTCTGCAGCAACGCCGCCGATGCCTCGAGCATGTTTGTGGTGGACGCCTGCCGCTTTTGAAGGTCCGTGAACTCCCGCACATAACAGAGGAGCATGGCACTCCTCTCCTCCTTGAGCTCATGGAGCTCCACATCCTTGGCCCTGAGCTCCACATCCTTGGCATGGAGCTCCTGTGTCAGGCGCCTCACCTCGGACTCCGTGATCTGCTGCACCGCCATGGCACCAGGTAGAAGCAATGGGGAGAGGAAGCAAAGGGGCGAAACGGCTGAAAGGCAATGCAATCTACGAGAAGGCGGAGGGAGCCAGCCGGGGACGGGGAATCTTTTGGTTTTCACCATGGTAAAACACCAGTCGACGAGTTCTCACATCAGGGAGCAGTGAGTTTTTACAGGTGGAGTCATCATGACTAATTGCTGTCGCGCCTGCTCCCGTCAATCAAAAAATTAAAAATCCTGCCGCGCCTGCTCCCGTCAATCAAAAAATTAAAAATCATGCCGCACCCAAACACCACAGCAACGCCGCGGTGGATATTTAAATTTACCTGCCGGCAAGTAGATAAAAAAAGGGGTGAAAAAACAAATGTGGCGGTGGCCTAGCTAATCGGTTGAACTATCCCAACTAGCTAGCCACCGTGCTTCACTGATGTACATGGCGGGAAAGGTGGTATTTCGTGATTTGACAACTCATTTACTTGCTTCGGCGCTATGACCTAGGAGGACCCAGAAAACGCGCGGTAGGGCGTCCCACGTCAGGAAGAATATATGCATGCACCACCCGGGAGGACCTCGAAACCGCACGGTAGGGTGTGCCACGTCTCGGCACGGAGGAAAATTGTGCGTGTAAAAATATACTGCAGACGTTGTACCTATGGTTCGACCTCGGGACCCAGCCAGTCGGTCGAAAGCACCCCACTAGCCACACAGCTTCATCATGCAAATGTGGCATGGAGGATAGATGTGGTTAGCTCCGTCTCGACCAGCCACAACGTCTCTTGTTCTAGGCGATTCTTCTATTTTCCAAGCTTTTTTTAGTTGTAATAACACCAAGGCAAGCTAGCGCCGCTCTTCGTGTGTGCCCGTGCAAAGGTTAGACGATGGACAGAAGAAAGATTGAGATCGCAGACCTAGGACCCACCAGTAAGTGAGACAACGGTCATGCACGTGTTGATGAGGCACTCCCTCTACTCTACTCAACGCAAGTACTGTATAAAATCAAGTTATGGGACAAAGCCAACAACCATTTTTTTTCTAGGCTATCGACTTACGCTTTGTAGTCCAGGTTGCCAGTTCGAATCTCGTCTTTCAGATTTGTTAGTTTTAGGTCCAAATTTGATTAATGACAAGTGGGACCCCCGTGTGTTGTTCCGATATTTCAGTGTAGGATGGTTTTTTGAACAAACACTTTGGCGGTTAGACAAGTAACTACACGAGTTACACATATTTTGCAAGTTTACGAACAAAAATGATAGCGGCATAGAATATCACATCCACCCCGCGGCTTAGATACTATGGTGATACGAGTTTTTACACCGTTGGAAGTGAGATCCAATGGCTTGGGAGTAGTCTTTGTAATTATGCGCAATTTCCAAACTCTCCAAAGGTTTTTTTGCAAATAAAACATTCAGGCCTCGTGTGTGCCGCTGCATCTTTGATCCAACGGCTCCCTGGTGCTCATATTAGGTGCTCCCCGTAGCTTAATTACCCGCTACGGTGATATGAGCATCTAGGTCGTATGATCTGTGATCAGATGGCACATGCATAGTACTTGTACTTTCTGCGCATTTCCCAAACTCTATCAGCCGTATATTGCAAGGACATTCAAACCTCCTACTGTGGGCCATTGGATCTCAGTGAACTCATATCACCATAGAATCTATGGTGCGGGAGCACCTCATACTCTCCCGTGCGAGAAAACATAAGGTGCTATCGCAGCTTGGATGCTACGGTGATACGAGCTTGGAGGTCGTTTGATCTGAGATCCAATGGCATCTGAGCAGCTTTGTGCTTGTAAGCAGTGGCCAAACTATTTTGGGGATTTTCTGCAAAAAAACATTCGAACCACCGAGGAGGTGTTGGGTCACAAATCCAACGCCTCTGAAGAGCTTGTATCACCAAAGCATCTAAGGTGTGGTAGCACATGATATTCTTACATACAGGAGAATATGATGTCGTCCTTCATCTTAGATGCTATGGTGATACGAGCTTCAAGGTTGTTGGATATGGGATCAAAGGGCATCTGAGTAGTTTTTGTACAAATTGTGTACAATTATCAAACTCATCAAGGTTTCCTACAAAAATATTAAGACACATCATGGGAGCTGCTATATCTCAGATCTACAAGCTCCAAGCAACTCGTATCGGCATATAGCATCTAAGGTATGGGGGCACATGATATTCTCCCAAGGAGGAGGGTTGGGGGTGCACAACCAATCGGTGGTTGGGAGGGTGGGGACAAATATAATCTAAACAACCCTAAACAGAGCTCCACAATTTTATCTAAGGTCGAGGGGTTGACCCCCGACAATCATAGTTCCTCCTAAACACAACATTTGCATGTACTGTAGTACTAGACTTGATATTCATGTTCAGCTTAAATATTGAACTGAGGACCATGGATATCTTACATTTTACTCCCTTCGTTCCTAAATATTCGTCTTTTTAGAGGCTTCAAATGGACTGGCACATACGGATGTATATAGACATATTTTAGAGTCTAGATTCACTCATTTTGCTCCGTATGTAGTCACTTGTTGAACTCTCTAAAAGACTATTATTTAGGAACAGAAGGAGTATTTTTGAATTCGTGTCATACATGTATGGTTTGGAAAAATAGATGCACTATACTTATTGGATTGTTGTTGTGTTCGTGCGTGTGTTTCTCTGTGTGTGTGTGTGTGGTCATATGCTTGATACATACAAAGTTTTCTCACCTCCATATTGTTCATCTTTTAAATTTGAATTTGCATTGGAAAACTTACTAGGGATACCATGAAATGTGAAATCCACGTTCAGATCACTATATCACAAACTCACTCTAATTCAACAACTCGTCATAAATCAATTACCACGTTGAGATTAATATTTGCAAGGAAAATACGGGTATTGTAATACACTTAGATTCATTCGGCAATTTAAAAGGTTCCTTTCGTATTCTCGAATGGTAGGACCCAATGACGTACCAGCCAGACCTTGGCTCATGTCGATCCTAAAAAATCGGGCTCGTGTCCTTCGGTGGCGTGCGTGGTATGCACATTAGGCAACCCCAACCAGTCGAGCCTCAGCGTTTCAAGCCGAAATATCTGGCGGCCAGAATTCCAGCCCTAGGAAATTCCCCTCATGTCCCCGGTCCATAATGACTACCGATGAACAACGGAGGGATGCTTTAGTAACTAGACAATGTTACCTACCGCGCCGAGCACGGTTCAATTCCCTCGGTCGCCGCTCGTCAAGGTCACCCGTCAACTGCATTGCCTAGTACTACTACTACTACACCAGGATGATCACAAAATTGAGCCTGTTTGTTCGTGCCTAGTACTTGAGTTAATATATCAGGCAATGCACTGGTACGGAGGGATTATCCTTTTACTCTACATATATAACTTGTCTAAAGTCTAACTAAGCAAAATGTTTGACCAAATCTTTTCTTAAGAAATACAACAGGACAGATGTGCGGTTTGAAAATTTATTGCATGATGCAAGTTATGATATTGTTTCAGAAAATCCAAAAGTGAGCATAAATTCTTGAAACTGAGCATGGTCACGTGATATGGCACAAATATTACTTCGTAAGTTTTTTATTCAATTTGAGACAAGCTGCTTATGACAAGTTGCACAAATGAAGAGCCAAGGTATTTTGGAACAAAGACCTGTCACGTTAAGGCGGACGCTTTCACTATTGAAACCGTGGGCATTTACATGCCGCCACGAGTCCCCACTTCTCATCGGCAGGTGTCGTCCGAGCAAGCATGTGAATCGACGGGAGGCATGCGAGTAGACCACTGCGCCGGCTGTCAGGGAGGCGTGCAAGCAGACCGCTGTGCAGGCTCATCGGGAGGCGAGCCCTTTGACTAGTCTCCGCCGCCCACCGTCGTCCCAACTGCTCCCACTTTTAATGTCGCCGGTGCCGCAGTTTAAAATCAACCCCGCACTACCCGGTATCGCTACAATCCTCTCTCTTCCTCTTTGATTCTCCTGTCGTCTAGCTCCAACTAGCCTGACCTAAACATATGCCATGCCGCATCACGATGGTCTGCCCTTAGTGTTCCAGTTTCCTGAGGAAGACACCTAGCCGGAGTCTCAAGAACATAAGGCGCTTTGGGACGAGCTTGAACTGGCCTTGCGGGAAGATGCTGCGCCTGTCCCCGCTCCCGTTCCGGCTCCCGTCGCCCCGACTGCGCCAGCGCCCATCCCCGTGGTGTTGATGGGCTGGGAGCCGCACATTGTCACCGAGCTTGATCCCACGGTGTTTCACGAGGTCCCCGCCGACTTTCACGCGCCCGTGCACCTGCCAGCGCATGCGCCTGCGCGTGCACTAACGTGCATGCCCGTGCTGGTGCCCGTGCACATGCCAGCGCATGCGCCTGCGCGTGCACTGACGTGCGCGCCCGTGCCAGTGCCCGTGCACATGAATGTCTCCGCTGCGCCGTTGACAGCACCTGTCCCCGCGCGGGTGCCAGTGCCCCCCTCAGCGGCATGGATGGCCGCCGTCGAATGCTTCCTTGCACCAACTCCAGTCGCCTCCTCCCACCAGTTGACTCACTCTGCAGTCTAGAACATTTCAGCCTTCCTTGAAGCTAGGCCAACGTCCAGGAGTACGCCAACAACGGCGCAAGACGCCGCCGTCACCGTCAGTCAGTGGCCCGACGACACACAGAGCACGGCAGAGGAGCCGCTTCCCACCGTGAGACGCCCCCGCCGCCGCCGCGTAATCTAAATTTGCCATGAAAAATGTTCGGATTGCCATGCTTAAAATCTGAAGTTTATCATTTCCGTTTATTTTATATCGATCATCGTATAATTTAAAGTCGGAGTCAGACTAAATGAAATCTATGGTTTGATCGATTGAATGTTCTGCTAGAGCCGTATCAAATTAAATATAAAATGTCATCAAGCCCCATGTATTCCTTGTCATCCAACGACCTAGACTGCTTCAATGTCAAGCGCTCAACACGTTTAGCGTGCAGTTAATTTCATGCCAAAAATAGTGCTAATCACATAACAACACGCAAATAATATCCTAGTAGTTAATATCCACATGCACTTAATATACTTCCAAATTAACGTGCATTGTACGTACACACTGACTAGTGCTGCTAGTACATGAAACTGGTGTCGTGACTTGTGAACGCGTGCAGATATGGTCAACGGCGACATCGCCCGCGAGTTCTTCCTGTTTGCCCGTGCGTCTAAACGCAGAAGGGGAGGAGAGAGAGAGAGCACACATGGAACCCACCAGTAAGTGAAGGCGAATAGTACTAAAAATAATATTACATGTTATCCATTAATTAGGTTGTGGTAATATAAAAACATTATGTGAACAAAGGGGGTACAACAAACATTGCTATTCTATGTATGTTGCCTATTGATGTGCGGCTTGAAGGCTCAGTCGCATGTTCGATCCTCGTCCTTTATTTTTAATTTGTATATGGGTCCAAATTTGTTTCATGACATGTGGGCCCCTTGGTGTGTATTTTGTAGCACTTTAATTTGTGGGTCGAAATTTTTTCCATTCCAAGTGGACTATCAGTGTGTAGTTTTGTAGCTTATTTATAATAATTAATGAGAAAGGACGTGCGAGAGAGCGATGACCGAGCCAGAGGGAAATCAACTAGGGGAGTTGCGTGGGTTGCAATGGTCTTTGGAGTAGTTGTGGGCCGAATGCTACGAAAATATAATCTAAACCGACCGGAATAAATGCCTACAAAAATTAATCCAAGGATGGAGCGCCCCTCGCAATGTAAATAGCTCCGGCTTTGCGAGGGATGGAGAGGTAGTAGCTTCAACGCGTGGAAGATACGGTGTGAGAAAGCGAGGTCAATCGAGAGACATATAGATAGAGAGACAAAGTGAGTTTGCTCCGACATTCATTGAACAAATATATATGCTCTGGAGAGATATTGTCCGATTGAGCTTTTGGCAAGGGTAAGGGCTGTAAGATAGAGCTTGAGATATGATCCGGTCACAGGCGTGTAGATATATTTTGTGCGTGGGAGGAAGCAACGTCAACCGATCACATAGGGTCGCCGTGCGATCGAAAGAGTGAGACGGGTTGGAGAGAGTGACCTAGATAGACGATGTGCGTGAGAGAGTATACAATGTGAATAGGTCGAATTGGGCTCAAACATGGTGATATATCGTTTTTGTCCGAGAAAGAGCGAGGTCAATCGAGACATATGAAGAGAGAGAGAGAGAGAGAGAGAGAGAGAGAGAGAGATTGAGTGAGCGTGGCCCACCATGAGGTCAAAAGAGTGGCGGCGGCTTGGATGGGATGACCTAGATAGACAATCTGCATGAGAGAGTATAGAGTGTGTCGATCGAGGCCCGAACAGGGAGATATATCATTTGTGCATGAAAGAAAACGAGGTTAAACGAGACTCAGATAAAGAGAGCGAGATTGAGCGAGTGTAGCCCACCGTGGTGAAGAAAGAGTGAGACAGTCTCGAGGGAGTGACCTAGATATACAACATGCGTGCATGCGCACGAGAGGTCGGGGTGTCTAGATAGGCAATGGATGTATTTAGCACGAGAGGGTGAGAGGGAGAGGGGGGAGCGAGATAGAGCTCGGCATGGGGTGCAATGGCGGGTGTGTGAGGTAAATACATTTGGTAACAGAGTGGAAAAAGGGTTTGTGTAGTTGAGAGACTTAGAGATCGAAACATGGAGAGAAAGAATGAACGTGTGTTGGAAACCGATAG
>NC_057810.1:420261388-420386487 GCF_018294505.1 Triticum aestivum
TACATAGTACGAGACTTAATATCGATGTTTCAATTCGGTGTACATTGTAAGATTTGAACCGAGGACAAGGCATACGGGTAATTATTTCGAATTCGTGCTATACTAAGTTTCGAAAAGTTGACATTGACTCAATTTGTTGTGCTATTTTGTAGGTCATATGTTTGAATCCATCCAAAAGTTTTCTCACTACCATGGTGTTCATCATATACATATGAATTTGTATTAAAAAGGTAGCGCGGATATAGTGAAATGCGAAATCCACGTTAGAATTGGAGATCGCTACGTGACACACACTCTAATTCAAATAACTAACTACGCGACACACACTCTAATTCAAATAACTAATTATGTGACACACACTCTAATCCACGTTAGCGTGGGTACCGTTTCGATTTTTTTTAAATAACTCATCATTAATTAATTTATAGTACTCCCTCTGTTCACTTTTATAAGACCTTGAAGACATTTCAAACAATGTGCAAAATAATTCATTTTAAGTTGTCTGAAACGACTTACAAAAGTGAATGGAGGGAGTATCTCGTTTCGAATGACTAATTATTGCAAGGAAAACACGGGCATGGTAATACATACAGATTCGTTCGCAAATGAAATAAGATTTGTTTGCACTCTCAAATGTAGGCGCACCAGGCAGACCAGGGTCGTGTCGGGGTGGACGCTGCTTCAGTACCTTAAAGGCAACTGCCTTTGGGTCACTGACATGTGGGCCAGCCACCTGTTGGGCCCACATGTCATGGACACAAAGGCAGGTGCCTTAAGGCACCAAAGCATAGTCCTGTCGGGGTGGTCGCGTGTGTCGGACGGACGCATAGCACCCAGCCACCCCCCAAAAAGGACGACGACAATATAAGTTCGCGCTTCCATGTTTTGGATTGAAATATCTGGCGGGCCCAATTGCAGCCCTGCAAAATCTCTCTTCTCCATCGTCCCCTTCCGCGCCCAAATTGCTCAAATCCCTAATTCGCCGCCAACCCAAGCAAAGTTTGAATCGCCCCTCATCTCGTCTCATTCCCCACCATTTCCCACCTCTGTGCCGGACGACGACGACGAAGACAACGGTCGTGCTTCACCACCGCACCGGAGCTACCTCATCTACGCCCTCGTCCACCGCACCGGGTGGTCCACCGACAATGTCGGCTGCCGCAACCGACATGCCTCACAGACACCGAGTTCCACCGCATCAGGTGCGCTTCACCGATGCCATCTCCCAGATCACCGGGGCTACTTCACCAAGCACATTGTGACGCCCCCGATTCAATCGTACACTAACCATGCACGCAAACGTGTACGATCAAGATCAGGGACTCACGGGAAGATATCACAACACAACTCTAAAACATAAATAAGTCATACAAGCATCATAATACAAGCCAGGGGCCTCGAGGGCTCGAATACAAGTGCTCGATCATAGACGAGTCAGCGGAAGCAACAATATCTGAGTACAGACATAAGTTAAACAAGTTTGCCTTAAGAAGGCTAGCACAAACTGGGATACAGATCGAAAAAGGCGCATGCCTCCTACCTGGGATCCTCCTAAACTACTCCTGGTCGTCGTCAGCGGGCTGCACATAGTAGTAGGCTCCTCCGGCGTAGTAGGAGTCGTCGTCGATGGTGGCGTCTGGCTCCTGGACTCTAGCATCTGGTTGCGACAACCAGGAAGAAAGGAAAGGGGGAAAAGGGGGGAGAAAGCAACCATGAGTACTCATCCAAAGTACTCGCAAGCAAGGAGCTACACTACATATGCATGGGTATATGTGTAAAGGGCCATATCGGTGGACTGAACTGCAGAATGCCAGAATATGAGGGGGATAGCTAATCATGTCGAAGAGTACGCTTCTGGCAGCCTCCGTCTTGCAGCATGTAGAAGAGAGTAGACTGAAGTCCTCCAAGTAGCATCTCCAAGTAGCATAGCATAGCATAATCCTACCCGGCGATCCTCTCCTCGTCGCCCTGTTAGAGAGCGATCACCGGGTTGTATCTGGCACTTGGAAGGGTGTGTTTTATTAAGTATCCGGTTCTAGTTATCATAAGGTCAAGGTACAACTCCAAGTCGTCCTGTTACCGAAGATCACGGCTATTAACTTCTCTGCAGGGGTGCACCACATAACCCAACACGCTCGATCCCATTTGGCCGGACACACTTTCCTGGGTCATGCCTGGCCTCGGAAGATCAACACGTCGCAGCCCCACCTAGGCACAGTAGAGAGGTCAACATGCCGGTCTAAATCCTATGCGCGTAGGGGTCTGGGCCCATCGCCCATTGCACACCTGCACATTGCGAGGGCGGCCGAAAGCAGACCTAGCCTCCCTTATACAAGAGTAGGCGTTCCAGTCCAATCCGGCGCGCGCCGCTCCGTCGCTGACCTCAAGAAGGCTTCGGCTGATACCACGACGTCGAGTGCCCATAACTGTTCCCGCGTAGTTGGTTAGTGGATATAGGCCAGTAGCCAGACTCAGATCAAATACCAAGATCTCGTTAAGCGTGTTAAGTATCCGCGAACGCCGAACAAGGCCAGGCCCACCTGTCTCCTTGGTGGTCTCAACCTGCCCTGTCGCTCCGCCACAAAGTAATAGTCAGGGGCCTTCAGGAACCTAGGCCCACCTCTACCAGGATGGAGCCACCTGTCCTTTCAGCCCCTTCATCAGAATCACTTGCGGGTACTCATCAAGCTGACCCGACTTTAGTCACCATCTGTACAGTATGTATGTATGTATAGTATATACCCGTGATCACCTCCCGAGTGATCACGGCCCAATAGTATAGCAAGGCAGACTAACAAGAATGTAGGGCCAATGATGATAAACTAGCATCCTATATTAAGCATTTAGGATTGCAGGTAAGGTATCAACAGATGTAGCAACAATGTCAGGCTATGCATCAGAATAGGATTAACAGAAAGCAGTAACATGCTACACTACTCTAATGCAAGCAGTATAGAGGAGAATAGGCGATATCTGGTGATCAAGGGGGGGCTTGCCTGGTTGCTCTGGCAAGAGAGAGGGGTCGTCAACTCCATAGTCGAACGGGGCGGCAGCAGCGTTGGTCTCGTAGTCTATCGGAGAGAAGAGGGGGAAGAAACAATGAATACAATGCAAACAGATGCATAAGGATGCATGACAAAGCAATGTGTGATGCTAGGCGTGCCCTAACGCGGTATGAGGTAATACCGGTGAAGGGGGGGAACATCCAGGAATGTATCCCCAGTGTTTCGCGTTTTCGGACAAATGAACCGAAGGTGAAAAGTTGAGGGTTCGCTATGCTAGGGACGCGTGGTGGATGAATGGGCTGCGTATCCGGATTTGTTTCGTCGTTCTGAGCAACTTTCATGTACAAAGTTTTTCCATCCGAGTTACGGATTAAAAGATATGATTTTCAAAAGGATTTATTAATTTCTGGAATTTAATTAATTATTTAAATTAATCCGAAATTGGATTTATGACATCAGTATGATGTCATGCTGATGTCAGCAGTCAACAGGGGTTGACTGGTCAACCCGACCAGTGGGTCCCGCTGTCATTGATTGAGATTAACTAAAACATATTAATTAGTTTAATTAGTGATTAGGCTAATCTAACCATGATTAATTAAATTAATTAATTCTTTAATTAATTAATTAATTATTATTATTTATTTAAATCATTCCAGTGGGTTGGCCCCACATGTTAGTGGCTCATCAAGGGGTTGGTAGCGCAATTAGCGCTAATGGCCTATTAGACCGGCGATTTAAGTGCCGGTGGCTTTGAGCCACGGCGGAGGCACGCCGGATGGCCACTATGGGTGGTGACTCGAGTCGCGGAGACCACCTGGGGTGAGCTCGCGCTCGTGCACTTCCAGAGGAAGCAGAGGGAGGCCGTGGGGTGAAGGGAGTTGGGCCATGGCGGAGCTGGGCGGCGTCAGTGCAGTGGATGCGTGCGGGGAGGCAGGGGAGGGTGCGGGCGATAATGGCGCGAAGGGGAACCGGGCACACGGCGATGAGGCGAGCCAACTCGGCTGTGGCCGCGCGGGCATGCGCGGTTCGCGATGACCGCGCGCTGGGGCAACGACGGGCATGGCGAGGCGCTGCCAGGGGAGAGGCAAGGTGCGGGAGCGTGGTAGGGGGTGCACGGTGAGCGTGGTGAGCACGACCGTGGCCGAGGTGAATGGCATAGAGGAGATGGAGGCCGGGGCCTCACCGCGGGGCGTAGGGACCAAGGCAGCAGGTGTCGAGGAGGATGTCGGGGATGACGTGCGACGGGGAAGCAGGCCGTTGGGGTGGCGAACTCCGGCAGCGTCCGGGACGGCTTCGGGCGATGAGGTCGGGGTCGAGATGGCCCGACGAGGAGGAGATGAGGACGAGGACGGCGAAGCGGCGATGGGGTCGACGTTCACCGGGGTTGGCGTAGGGGCGGCAGGGCGTCGCGGCGAGGGGGGCCCCGACGTAGTGGCCACGAGGATCGGCGGCGGCGTTCGTGCCCCGATCCAGATCGGATCGGGTGGGTAGAGGGAGAGGGCGAACGAGTGGGGGGAGTGGGGGTGTCGGTTAGGGTTCGTGGGAGTGGGGGAGGCCTATGTAGGCCAGAGGCATGGGCCGGCCTAGTTGGGCCAAGGGGTCCAGTGGGGGAGGGGGGGTCTTTGTCTCCCCCATTTTATTTGTTTTCTGGATTTTGTTTTATTTCTTTTCTTTTCTGTTTTAATTTTAAATTTTAAATACATTAGTTTTATAAAATACATTAGATGTACCTAAATTAGCATTAACAAATATGCCACCACCACAATTAACTTGGCACCTAAAAATAAATTAGTTTGCAATTGTTCATTATTTTGAAAGCATTTAAATAATTGTTCTCACTGCATTTTATTCATTTTAGAGTATTTAAACAATTTATAAAAGTGTGGTCTCTCCACCATAGTTACCTATGCATTAGTTGGATCACTCCGAACATTTTAGTTTTAATATTTGAATTTTTTTTGTTGATTTTGAATTTGAATTCGAATAGGTTTCGATCTAACGCGAGGTTAGCAACAGTAACTGAGGTGACGTGGCATCGTTAACGCGGGATTACTGTAGCCTAATTATCCGGGCGTCACAATTCTCCTCCACTACAAGAAATCTCGTCCCGAGATTTAAGCGGTGGAGTAAGGGGGGGAAAGTGTTGGTAGCGAAAACCTAACGAGTCTTCTCGGTCTTGGCTGCCCTTTCGAAGAGGTTGATCCCTTTCATTGTTGTCTTCATTACTCTGCTTCAAGTCATCATGATGAAGTTGTCGTCCTTTTCTTCAGGAACTCCAACGTACTTACGAATAGGTAAGGGACAACTCGGCAACGACAGAATGCTATAAGGGTAATAATCTAGGATTAACCCATGAATGAGTATATGAGTACCTCTCGAGTTGAACAAATAAAACACATCGAGAGTAAAGTTGGAAGGTCCAACTAGAAGTTTCAGGCAGCCAGGCAATCGTTCAATTCCTAGTCAGAAGGTGAAAGGGGTTTCAAGCAACGGAATAATTATTGTTTCCGATGCCAGAATTGATGATCTCATCGGAAGGTGGCTCATGAATTACATACGAGCCCACGCGGGAGGAATAACTTTGGGAACAGGGGGTGTACAGGAGAGTCAGGTTTCGATCCTGGGGAACGGTGGGTTATGGGCCCACGATGTGGTTAAAAGTTGGAAGGGTGGTGACATCTTGCACGATCATGTAAGCAAGGCATGTCGGAGGATAGCCTATCAGTTATGTCGGCAACAACATCGGTACCAAGGGCGAGGGACGAAGAGAACCATTCTCCTGCTCGTTGAACGAGGCGGACCAATAGGCAAGGTTCTCATCCATCGGTGGTTACCGAAATGTCATCAACTATAGTAACAGGGTCTTGCTGACAGAATTGTACACCAAGGTGTTTACATAAGCAGAAGAATACTACTGCTTATAAAATAAAGATCACAAGTAGGGTTAAGCAATCCAATGGAAAGGAAAGGTGATTACCAGATTTAATCAGAACAATGGAAAGGAAAATTGTGTTTACACACAATTATTAGGAGTATATCCTTCCCATATACAAGCAGAACATGGCATCAGGGTAGGAGAACAAGTACCCAACCATTCAGATAAGAGGCAAGTATTAATCAAGTTGTTACCCATACAACGGTGTTTGGATAACTGACCAAGAAACATTTAGCATCGCGCCTCCAATGTTCTTGTTGATGAGCGGCGTATCATAGTCATGCTTCGAGGTAGCAATGACATGGTGTTTCAATCAAGGGCCGGACTTTGGATACATAAAGGATCCATCAGAATAAACTTATTAAACAAGGCATTCCATTTCCTCATGGAAAAATGGTTAACCTTGTCATAAAGGAAACTATAACACTAGGTCCTTCGGCCAGGTGTGCCAGGAATGACATCACCTTATCGGGTCATAAAAGACCAATGTTGTAACTCTTGGAGACATGTTCCAACCATGATATCTGACTGAGATTCAGATCTGATTGGTGTCAGGATACCTTAGATTCAGGATGCCTGAAAAGAAAGGTGCAACACAAATTGACGGAATGACACTGTAAGATTCTCGGGAAATAAACTATGAAGTGATTTCCGTTAACAAGAGTTCATCATTAACCCAAGGAGAGGACAAGGAGGTGGCTGATGAACTCAGCGATAATTCATCAAAATTTCCAAAGGATGGATTTCCACAATTATGTGAACAAGGAGATAATATTTGTCTGATCAAAATGATATATTGATGTATGCTTGAGGAAAACATACACAATTTAACAATGGTTGAAAGGTGCACCCGAAGTATGGGCTGGGTTGCACGGCCAACATTGGAATGGTGATTCAATACTCAATAGTCTAAGAATGAACGGCCGACCATTAACTTCAAAGTAATAGGGTTGCTAGAAGGGTGGAATCCAAACAGCACCGCTCACTTGTTGGTACCCTGGTTGGAATCAACACGAGGACCCAAGAAAGAATGGTGATGGTGAGAAGTATCACCATACCAAGAATTCTTAAGAGGTGGTGAAATTCCCACGACATTCTTGACATAAAAGGTGGTAATACTCCAAGGTAAAGAAGAACAATGCTGGGTAGCAAGGATCTCAAGGTATACACAAAACACGAACAAGTTTGTGTTGAACGGAAGTCAATAAAGTGGCCGATGATAACGCCAATCATCGAGGGCAAGGATGGTATTTCTCATCATGAATTCGATTGATATCATGTAAGAGCTCATTAGGTTGATGATGATCACGACACATTTGTCGAGAGATTTCATGAAGATGCAATCAATCAGCGACGACAACAAGTCAAAGGAATGATGAAGCAGAAGGTTATTGAAACCACGGTTACGACACAAACTCGAAATCAAGCTTGCGGTTCAAGGCAAAATGATATGATGAGAAAAATTGACGTAACCTTAGCTCATCGTCGAGTTGTGCTCCGGGATTAAGGACCAGGTAGCACAGTTAAAATCGGCACGATAATGATATAGCCAAGCAGGCTAGGAATGACGTGACCGAGTTCAAAGTCGTAGGTAATGAAGGTTCCAAGAGTTGTTTAATCGCGGTGCGGACTCGATTCAGTTATCGGTGTCTTTGAGTGTTTAATAACTCAGAGCCTGTGAAAAATTTGGAATCAGTGAGAATGTAGTACTTGATGAAGAACTCATAAGAAGTTATGCAGTTCCGTGATAATCTCGAGATACCAGGGGGGTAATAGTCGACGATGGATCAAAGTAGAGGTTGGACTGGCGTAATGCTCTGTAGAAGACAAGTACTTACACTTGCATGGGAAATGGTATTTAAAGGGGAACATGGTCGGAATCCACGATCATAAACGATCGAACCACGGATACAAGATGAACTTATAACAAGGGGTAATTATTTTTACGAGCAACTTCCATGATAAGTTATACATCGTGTCCCTGGGCATGAACGCAAAGTTCAAGGTCGACTCCCACTTCTTCAATGTATAACCTTCCATCCACTTTTCGCTTTGATAAAGGCATTAGTGATGAAAGTTTTATCTGGTGAAATACCAGAGGAGTATGACTCGTGAAAACTTCCGAGTTCACACATATAAAGGAAGACATAGGTTCAACCCATCGGGCATCTTAGTAACATATACCATAAGTTTCAAAAGTAAATACTCAAGCTCAAAAGCAGAGCATGGTTGGCCAAGCAGAGGATACAATTTACCAAAGGCATTATGTATCATGGGAAGAACTCACAAGGTGATTGAATATGAAGGACACTGTCGGATAAAATCCAACAATGGATCGGGCGATCCACAACGGAGTTGATGTGAGTATCGGTACTCAATTAGATGAAGAAAGAATGCAAATGCATAAGATTATAGAACATCGGAATAATTCGATGCTTAGATAACAAAGGAATTATGATTTCCAAAACGAAGGATCAGAAGCAGACGCTCTGATCAAAGATGGATAACCGAATAGACATAGGGGGTTACAATCGCCGGTAACTTGATTCGTCGAAACCCAACTCATGTTTAAAAATGGCGTCTGAGATGGAAGGATGAATTCTAGGATCTGATTGAGGTTTGCAAGCATTCGCAACATATTGAATCAACGGACTCGAATGATAATGACAAAGGATGCCAATAAGATTACCAGACTTATGGGATTAATCATAATGGAACCAAACAAGAAATTCCAGAGCAATAGGTTGCTGAGGATTTTCGGAAGATCGAATGGTATTTCGAAGACTTTTGTGAAACACATGAACAACTGGGGATGAGTGGATACTCGATAAGGGCGAGAAATTATCCATAGGGGTATTCAGGTGGAAAGGAACTGCAAGGCAGTAGGCACAAAATATTCTCGGAGCAATAGAGGGGATTTCAGGGTATCTTGTTATAACAAGATCAACGAGGAATGATTGTATGAATGTCAAGTGTATGAAGTTTTCATAGATGTTGACGGTGGAAGGAAAACGCAAATGCGATGGCACAAAGACTCGAGAGAGCATCGTGGAGTAACTTCGGAGTCTTCTAGTGCAGTAGGCGATCATCTGAAGTGAGGGGCTCTCTGGGAGGAAGTATTTTCGAGAATCTAAAGTTAGTTTTCTTTTTAGCAAAATCATTTAACCCGAATAGAAGAGAGTTCAGAGTCCCAGAGTATAGACGAGGAGTAAAAGATCCTAATACCACCTGATGGCGACATGGGCCCATGGGCCGCACAGCCATGTTAGTAAAAACTTTTTCAATGACTAGACTCAACTTCGGCCAAGGAGTTGGGAAGGGGGATTCCTACAGGCAGCCGGCTCTGATACCAACTTGTTACGCCCCCGATTCAATCGTACACTAATCATGCACGCAAACGTGTACGATCAAGATCAGGGACTCATGGGAAGATATCACAACACAACTCTAAAACATAAATAAGTCATACAAGCATCATAATACAAGCCAGGGGCCTCGAGGGCTCGAATACAAGTGCTCGATCATAGACGAGTCAGCGGAAGCAACAATATCTGAGTACAGACATAAGTTAAACAAGTTTGCCTTAAGAAGGCTAGCACAAACTGGGATACAGATCGAAAAAGGCGCAGGCCTCCTGCCTGGGATCCTCCTAAACTACTCCTGGTCGTCGTCAGCGGGCTGCACGTAGTAGTAGGCTCCTCCGGCGTAGTAGGAGTCGTCGTCGATGGTGGCGTCTGGCTCCTGGACTCCAGCATCTGGTTGCGACAACCAGGAAGAAAGGAAAGGGGGAAAAGGGGGGAGAAAGCAACCGTGAGTACTCATCCAAAGTACTCGCAAGCAAGGAGCTACACTACATATGCATGGGTATATGTGTAAAGGGCCATATCGGTGGACTGAACTGCAGAATGCCAGAATATGAGGGGGATAGCTAATCCTGTCGAAGACTATGCTTCTAGCAGCCTCCGTCTTGCAGCATGTAGAAGAGAGTAGACTGAAGTCCTCCAAGTAGCATCTCCAAGTAGCATAGCATAGCATAATCCTACCCGGCGATCCTCTCCTCGTTGCCCTGTTAGAGAGCGATCACCGGGTTGTATTTGGCACTTGGAAGGGTGTGTTTTATTAAGTATCCGGTTCTAGTTGTCATAAGGTCAAGGTACATCTCCAAGTCGTCCTGTTACCGAAGATCACGGTTATTCGAATAGATTAACTTCCCTACAGGGGTGCACCACATAACCCAACACGCTCGATCCCATTTGGCCGGACACACTTTCCTGGGTCATGCCCGGCCTCAGAAGATCAACACGTCGCAGCCCCACCTAGGCACAATAGAGAGGTCAACACGCCGGTCTAAATCCTATGCGCGCAGGGGTCTGGGCCCATCGCCCATTGCACACCTGCACGTTGCGAGGGCGGCCGGAAGCAGACCTAGCCTCCCTTATACAAAAGTAGGCGTTCCAGTCCAATCCGGTGTGCGTCGCTCCGTCGCTGACGTTAAGAAGGCTTCGGCTGATACCACGACGTCGAGTGCCCATAACTGTTCCCGCGTAGTTGGTTAGTGCGTATAGGCCAGTAGCCAGACTCAGATCAAATACCAAGATCTCGTTAAGCGTGTTAAGTATCCGCGAACGCCGAACAAGGCCAGGCCCACCTGTCTCCTAGGTGGTCTCAACCTGCCCTGTCGCTCCGCCACAAAGTAACAGTCGGGGGCTGTCAGGAACCTAGGCCCACCTCTACCAGGATGGAGCCACCTGTCCTTTCAGCCCCCTCATCAGAATCACTTGCGGGTACTCATCGAGCTGACCCGACTTTAGTCACCATCTATACAGTATGTATGTATGTATAGTATATACCCGTGATCACCTCCCGAGTGATCATGGCCCAATAGTATAGAAAGGCAGGCTGACAAGAATGTAGGGCCAATGATGATAAACTAGTATCCTATACTAAGTATTTAGGATTGCAGGTAAGGTATCAACAGATGTAGCAACAATGTCAGGCTATGCATCAGAATAGGATTAACGGAAAGCAGTAACATGCTACACTACTCTAATGCAAGCAGTATAGAGGAGAATAGGCGATATCTGGTGATCAAGGGGGGGCTTGCCTGGTTGCTCTGGCAAGAGAGAGGGGTCGTCAACTCCGTAGTCGAATGGGGCGGCAGCAGCATCGGTCTCGTAGTCTATTGGAGAGAAGAGGGGGAAGAAACAATGAATACAATGCAAAGAGATGCATAAGGATGCATGACAAAGCAATGCATGATGCTAGGCGTGCCCTAACGCGGTATGAGGTAATACCGGTGAAGGGGGGAAACATCCGGGAAAGTATCCCCGGTGTTTCGCGTTTTCGGACAAATGAACCGAAGGTGAAAAGTTGAGGGTTCGCTATGCTAGGGACGCGTGGCGGATGAACGGGCTGCGTATCCAGATTTGTTTCGTCGTTCTGAGCAACTTTCATGTACAAAGTTTTTCCATCCGAGTTACGGATTAAAAGATATGATTTTCAAAAGGATTTATTAATTTCTGGATTTTAATTAATTATTTAAATTAATTCGAAATTGGATTTATGACATCAGTATGATGTCATGCTGATGTCAGCAGTCAACAGGGGTTGACTGGTCAACCCGACCAGTGGGTCCCGCTGTCATTGATTGAGATTAACTAAAACATATTAATTAGTTTAATTAGTGATTAGGCTAATCTAATCATGATTGATTAAATTAATTAATTCTTTAATTATTATTATTATTATTATTTATTTAAATCATTCCAGGGGGTTGGCCCCACATGTTAGTGGCTCATCAAGGGGTTGGTAGCGCAATTAGCGCTAATGGCCTATTAGGCGGGCGATTTAAGCGCCGGCGGCTTTGAGCCACGGCGGAGGCACGCCGGATGGCCACTATGGGCGGCGACTCGAGTCGCGGAGACCACCTGGGGTGAGCTCGCGCTTGTGCACTTCCAGAGGAAGCAGAGGGAGGCCGTGGGGTGAAGGGAGTTGGGCCATGGCGGAGCTGGGCGGCATCAGTGCAGTGGATGCGTGCGGGGAGGCAGGGGAGGGTGCAGGCGATAATGGCGCGAAGGGGAACCGGGCACACAGCGATGAGGCGAGCCAACTCGGCTGTGGCCGCGCGGGCACGCGCGGTTCGCGATGACCGTGCACTGGGGCAACGACGGGCATGGCGAGGCGCTGCCAGGGGAGAGGAAAGGTGCGGGGGCGTGGTAGGGGGTGCACGGTGAGCGCGGCGAGCACGACCGTGGCCGAGGTGAACGACATAGAGGAGATGGAGGCCGGGGCCTCACCACGGGGCGTAGGGACCAAGGCAGCGGGTGTCGAGGAGGATGACGGGGACGACGTGCGACGGGGAAGCAGGCCGTCGGGGTGGCGAACTCCGGCGGCGTCCGGGACGGCTTCGGGCGACGAGGTCGGGGTCGAGATGGCCCGACGAGGAGGAGATGAGGACGAGGACGGCGAAGCGGCGATGGGGTCGACGTTCACCGGGGTTGGCGTAGGGGCGGCAGGGCGTCGCGGCGAGGGGGGGCCCCGACGTAGTGGCCGCGAGGATCGGCGGCGGCGTTCGTGCCCCGATCCAGATCGGATCGGGTGGGGAGAGGGAGAGGGCGAACGAGTGGGGGGAGTGAGGGTGTCGGTTAGGGTTCGTGGGAGTGGGGGAGGCCTATGTAGGCCAGAGGCATGGGCCGGCCTGGCTGGGCCATGGCCCAGTTGGGCCAAGGGGTCCAGTGGGGGAGGGGGTCTTTGTCTCCCCCCATTTTAGTTGTTTTCTGGATTTTGTTTTATTTCTTTTCTTTTCTGTTTTAATTTCAAATTTTAAATACATTAGTTTTATAAAATACATTAGATGTACCTAAATTAGCATTAACAAATATGCCACCACCACAATTAACTTGGCACCTAAAAATAAATTAGTTTGCAATTGTTTATTATTTTAAAAGCATTTAAATAATTATTCTCACTGCATTTTATTCATTTTAGAGTATTTAAACAATTTATAAAAGTGTGGTCTCTCCACCATAGTTACCTATGCATTAGTTGGATCACTCCGAACATTTTAGTTTTAATATTTGAATTTTTTTATTGATTTTGAATTTGAATTCGAATCGGTTTCGATCTAACGCGAGGTTAGCAACAGTAACTGAGGTGACGTGGCATCGTTAACGCAGGATTACTGTAGCCTAATTATCCGGGCGTCACACACATCGTCGCACCTCTGCCCCCCGAGGCCATTGGGGCTTCACCAACGGTCTCGTCCACTGCCACTCAAGATCTGCATCCGTGCGCGGCCAGCCAACGCCAGCGCATCACCCTCAACGGCTCTGAAGTGACCCGCACTCTAGCTAGGCGAGCATGCCCAAACGCCGGCCCGAACTAGGTATCCACACATCACTCCCTTGTGCACTGTTCCGACGATGTTTGGATATCCTTTCACTTCTCTCTTAGCTTACACGCCTATGCAACTCTGACTTTAACTCTTATTTCTTCTGGAGATATCATCTGAAACAAGCAAATCCATTTTTTTAGCGAAGCATGACGGCGCTACGGGATCTCGTACACATCCTGCACACCCGTATAACCTTGTAAGTATCTGTCCTCCGGTATAGCATCAAGGTCGATTCCTCTTATTTGATCAACCATTCGCCGTGTCAAAAATGCAGAGGGGGATGCAAGGAGCACAAGGCCTGCACATCCAAGCAAGTGGTAACATGGTCTTGTACATGGAACGTCCCAAGCGCAAGCAGAGCTGCAATGAGCTTGTATAATGAGCTAGCGTAAGTCCTTGCATTTCATTTAATTCTTACTGGCATTCATGCATGATTTGTGTGCAGTGGCTGATCCAAGAATTCAAGTTACCAAGGGCGAACATTTAACTTAAAAAATACGAAGGCACTTGCACTCCGAAAATCAACATGACTTGAGAAATGTGAAGCTACATGCACTTTGAAAACCAGCTAATGATCCAAAGTAGTTCAGATTATAAACACTAAATGATGCAAGCACCAAAAAACACAAAATGCAACATGGTGTACAAGGACTACAAACATGGTCTGTACCTGCTTGAATTATTCGTTCTTTGGCTGAAAATATTGAAGTGTAATTGCACGTATAACCAGTGCGCAAACTGCATAATAATATTTCTATCCTGCACAAGTATGTCAATAGTTTCAAACAACAGATTAGAAAAGTATTTATGCTATGTTGTCATGATACGGGGACTTTCTAGTAGATGGACTCGACGTTTACTCAAGCTATGAAAATGCACTATAATTTGCTTGTCATCACTGCCTGCAAATCTCTGTCTCTCTCAACATAGTAGATCATTATTAGACACTAAATCCTTCAATGAGCTTGCAAAATGCTTGCATTAGATCCCTCATTAGACACTATATGTTCATCACCAGGAGCATGTAAAATGTTTGCATCAAATCCTTCATTAGCAGTCTGTTCATTAGACACTTCAGGATCAAGAACAACATGAGCTTGTATGTTTGCACCAGAAACTTGATTAGATACATCAGATTCAGTCAGTTTCATTTTCTCATAAATAAGTAGAAATTGGTTTCATTTTCTCATAAATTCCCTACATACAAGCAGTTTTACAACACCGTCAGGTTTAACTATTGGCCAGAAATTGAAGAGTTGAATTAGATATAATCAGGGATGTGATGTACCTGCTCGTTGCGCATGCTACTCTTGCAAGCTGCGACTGTCCGTTTGCGCAAGCTCGATGCCATGCCCGTGCTGCCGCTGCTTCCTCCCATGCAGGCTACACCCAGGGTTGGATCTTCATCTTCTTGTCCTTCCGTTCGCTTGAAGCCCGGCGACCGCCCTCCAACGAGGGCGCGAGGAAGTGCTGTGCCGGTCTATCCAGCGGCGGCTAGGTTAGGAGCAAACCAGACTGGAGGCTGGAGCGAATGAATTGGGATTTTTCCAGTTGTCGATCGATATGGGAGGCGCTCATTTGGGCCGTAAGCCTGCTATAGGGCCTGCCTTGCACTTATGTTATTGTCCCATCCAAATTGAAACATTTTTCTTCATTTTTACATTGCCTGCTCGTGCGTTGGGACGAACAAAACTAGCGTGGGCCAACCTGGATGACTCAAACTAGGTGCACACTTTCCAGCCACCTAAGGCGGCTGCCCATTCAGCCCCTATGGTGGCATCGCCCTCTTTGCGTGTATGATTGGATAGTGAAAAATATTCCAGTGGCGCTTTTGATTTGCCCACAGAATGGTTGAATTGCTTGTTTCTATGAACTGAGTTCGCCAATAATGTGAAGGATGCCAGTCTTTTCATCCTATTGTAGATTTCTTAGAGCTCAATATGCCAAAAGTAATCGCATGAAATATACAGTAAAAGCCAGTGTGATGTGTTTGGCTACAACTGGTCTGACTACACGTCCTCATATAACATATCAAGGACGCACCATCTTACTAGATTAACCATTCGACTTACCCATGCAGTGTGGGAAGAAAGAAGTATTGGGACTGCGTATCCAAGTAATTGATGCCATGGACTCCTTCGTACAACCTTGTAAGCGAAAAATAAGTTGCAGTGTGCCTGTACAAAGAACTAGCATAAGTTCAGTTACCTGCTTCTCAGAATTTTAGTTAGCCACTTATTACAAAATTGTTCAATTATGTTGCTTGGCTTAATTTAGTTTGCTACTGATTATATAATGTCATAGCCTGTTAATCATATTGTAGACTGCGCCTATCTATGTGTTTGATACTTACTGTTAAGAATTACTTGTTTGCCTTAACTTAAATATCTACTTGTTCGTTTAACTGCTTTGCTGCTGCAACAGCGGGTTACAATGATGTTAATAACTACTTTTCAGCATCCAATTGAAACTCTTTAATTCCTTGTTTGTTTAACTGGTTTGCTGTTATAACTCCCAGTTGAGATGTTTTGCTAACTTCAACTTTTCTGAATCCAATCGGAACTTTAATGGCAAAACAGGTTAGCCCAAGATCAAAGAGCGAGGTCCCCATGGACGTTGCATCATCCCACAGCAGTGGCACTGGCCCAATCATGCATTATGAATTGCCAACTGCTGATGCTCTAGAGGCTAAACTAGTGGTAGAAAGAGATTCTGCTTCTGCACTTAGAGATGAAGTTGACATGTTGAGGAAGCAAACAGCACAATCACAAGCAGTACTCAAGACAACCATTAAATATTTGGTGGATTTCAAAACGAAGCAAGCTGAGACTGACCAGATTGTTAATGTCCCGAAGGAAAAAATTAAATTAAATTCCTACTTGGTAAATCATAGGTGAAATGTTCTTTCCATAGTTGAATAACCTTTGTGTTGTCTGTTCATGTAATCAATCAAACCATTTGTTTTAGAGATCATGTAATAATTGTTTTTTTAAGTTTGTAATTTTATTTGAGCACAAGTCTGTATTAATTGATAAGACTCGGAGACATTTCATTTGGATTGCTGTGCCAGACCTACAAATATGCCAATCATGCTGAATGTGCATTCAGCAATAGTAGTAGTATAAATGGACCATAAGTGGCACGCATCGGAAAGGGCCAAGATGCTGGCTAAAAAAAGGATGATATTGTAGCCACAAAAAAGTACAATGACCTGGCTTATGTATGTTAGTTGATATTATTGATCCATATACTCTATAAGTGTCTATATGTCTGTTGGTTTTGTACATTCTTGGTTGATTGACTCGGTATTTGAATCTTGATACATCGCTTGTGTACATATCTAAATGGGAGTACACATTATGCTGCGTGTGACATTTGAGTTGGACATGAAGTGTTCCAAATATTTGAATTCACCTTAAACTGGATTCTAGTTTCTGAATTTGAGTATCGGCATTTGTAAACCGTATTCATATATGACAGTGGAATACATCTTTGTCGTCCTTTTGAAGATATATAAAAACACATAGAATGATTTATAAAGATTCATATAGGAATACAAAATGGATTCAAATTTAGTTGCCAGGGTAAACGTGGAAGCTTATTGTTCCAAAATTCGAAAGAAGCGGCAAAATGTCCACTCCCACATCGTCTACCCAAAGCCAAGTGTTTTGGAGATGGAAATTACTGTCTACCCATTACAAGGACAATCCATCGGCCCGATTTCCACTGCTCTAAATAGGCGTAGGTTAGTAACTTCAATTAGACGTGACACGACTGCCTCTGAGCCCATTCCGACGCGATGGGCGTCAAACATGGGCGGCAAAACACATTTGATTCAAGCTCGTCCAAAACACCTCTGTTTCTCCCTCCATTCCCCATTCATACACAGTGGGCGGCAAAACAAACTCGACTCGGCCGAAATTGATGTAGGCAAATATTTTCAATAGGGGCAGGTTTTTAACTTCACTCAGACGTGACACAACCTCCCTACCTGTCAGCCATGTTCATACACCGTGGGCGCCAACCACCCTCTCCTCGCCCGAAATCGCTCTGGGCAAATATTGGCGAGATGCGAGATTACCGTCCTATCCCCAACCGACGAGATGTCCAAATTTTAAACGGGGGCTAAGTTCATAACTTTCCCATATTTCAGACAGGCGCGTCCCAAAAACATGGTTCCCCGTACCTCTCCCTCCATTTTCCCATTCATAAACTGTCCGTGCTAGAACACCCCATCCCCACACCAGCCTCCGTCCGCCACCCCATCCATCGCCGCCGTCCTCCACCACATCCATCGCCACCGTCCTCCACCATGCCGGAGCGCCTACCAAGACCGCATCGTCCACTACTAGAGATGGACGTTTCTCATCCACGGCGACGGACCAATAGCCTTGCATCGCGTCCTCTTGCTTCATCGGCGCCGTCGTCCTCTTTGCCGGGGCCGCTCACACGACCTTCTCTTCCACCGCAACGGGACTTATCCCCCGATGCACCCGTCTACCATCGCAGATATGCTTCAACGCCACCGACAGCCATCGCACCCTCGATGCCTACACGGCGCCGCAAGAGAGGTGGTACTTCATATCTCCTCAACTTTTTGATCTCAACCAGAAAATAGATCTTAACTTTGTTACTCTACTTTCTTTTCAGCTCTTAGAATTTAGTTCTTAGTTCGAAGCAAACAATGGATGCTAAATATCTTTTCTCCGGTTTGCAGCTTCAAATCTGCCATGGCACAGCCATAATACGGTTTAACTGACCATGCTTAGGGTTTAATTGATCATGTTGGTTCCGTGGTGGTTTCTTTAATAGAAATCGGAGGGGAAACCCTCTTTTGCTAAAAAATATGCTTAGAGTTTCCCCCTTTATGATCACTATACGATCGGAATACGTGCTTCGTGTCATAATAACACTGTTCCACCCATCAAGCTAAACAAGCTTAGTTGTTCAAATACGAATATGATATTATTAAAACAGAGTTGTTTAATTGGTCAGGTAAATGTTCCTAAATTAGTTTCGAAAATGCATGTTCGCTGCTCGGGTGTGTATCTCTACAGGGTGCCCACGGTGGGCCGGCCCACCCTGGGATTTTCGGTCGTCCCAGGCCCTGAATCCCCTTTGTTCTGCTGTGCACTTCTGATCTCTACTTGCCCCCAGCCGCCTGCCTCATCGGCGACTTGCTGTCCCCGGACGGCATGACTCTAGGAGGAGACACCGGACTAACAGGAGGCCAAGAGCCGCTCACCCAACAGCATCACCGCTGCCCGGTCGCGCCACCGTGCCTACCTTCCCAGTCTGTTCAGGGCTCAGGCGTGCAGCACCCACCAAGCCAACCCGATTTATCCTGAGATACGTCCTCAACACTCAGCAGCCACTCCTCATCACCCATTTTCTAATTGATTCATTACTCATTAGGCAGGACTGTCATTAGGGTTTGCTGTGTGCTTAGTGCTACCTACACTTAATGGTTCAGATGTATTTTGGTAATCTTTAGTACCTCTAAAGTTCACAGGGTTTTCAAAATTCTGGCCCTCAGAATAGACACTACTCATTTTGGATTGTTGGTCGTAGTGACATTGACCCAAATTACTACTACAAGCCAGGTTTGTTGACAATTTTACTTGTCTTTCTTACTCATTCGATATAATATCCAATTGTTCACGTCGATTAGTTGCAAATAATAAGTGCTAGACAAACTTCTTCATTCAGATTTTGGACGGTCTCTTACTCCAGTTACAATTCTGCATACCTGTCCTAGTAAGCTCAGAAGTAAATGATTGATTCACTACATCTATGCTTGCCTTGTCATATTTGTTGTCAATATTCTTTTAGGGTGGACCACCCTATTTCTAAATACTAGAACCGTAGACATGAGTGAATTGTATTTCTCTATGTGATCTCTTCCATCATGTGTGGGCAACGAACACTGCATTGTATAGAAAGAAAGTGTCATTTCCAGCTTTTAGATAGGTTTCGATCTTTTACATGGAATATAATCTTCCTACTTGCTTTGGGTCGCACTACCAACACTCCACCCTTGAAGCTAAACATTACGCCACTCATAATTGCTTAGTTTATTTGTTCAAATACGAATTTCATATGATTCTAATGTTCCTACTTCAGTTTTGAAATGTGTGCCTGCCTGTTATAGAGACATAAGGGGTTTGTATTTCTGTGTGTGGTCTGGTTAGCACGGTTGGGGAGGTGAACTTTGCATATGCAGGGCTTTATAGGGAGACACTCTCCGAGTTGAATCCGCAATGCATTCCATAGATTATCTGACTACTTTTTTTGTTTTCATGAATCTCAGATTCTGAACAGCATCATAATGATTATGAGCTTGCGCGCATGAAAAGAATAAGGCAGAACAATGCCATGGCTGTCAAACTTGGCATTAAGGGACTGAAATCAAGTCTGGATGCAATGCAATGCAAACGCTCTCCACCTATAGATTCATGCTCAGAATATGATCCTAACAGTGATTCTGAGCTAGAGGGAGACCTAAGTCAATGTAGCTCCCTAGTGGAGGAGTCAGAGGAAGATGCCCTATCTTATTCACCCATCAAGGTACTTGCTCTAACTTCCCAAGGTTACATTGCTCGCACATATCTTGCAACTGATGCTTTGCATTGCTTCTACTTTGTTGAACTGCCATTAGCTTAGTTTACACATCGTGTATGTGAATACGCCCTGCCTATCCATTTTCAGTACATATTCCATCTGTCATCATACCATATTTATCCATTCAAATGTTGTTCTTGTGTATCAGACGTTCAAAAGGAAGAGGGTGATTGCTGATCGTGGAGGAGCACAAGCGAAGTATTTGGAAAAGGTAGTGGAACCTAATAAATCAAATAGCCCATTAGGTGTAGTTGCAATATCACCTGACCCACAAAACACCCCAACTCTAGCAGACTCTAGCCCTAGTACACTCGTCATTTCTGATGCCCCAACTCAGCAGACCCCAACTGTAGCAAATAGTATGATTATGCCAGTTGACATAGCACCAACCGTACGATGCAAAACCCCCATTCCAGCAAAGAGTACACCAAATCTAGTTGCCAAATCCCTTTTCGAACCAGAGAGAGCCCCAATTCAAGCAAATAGGACCCCTGTTCCATTTCTTCCCAGTTTAGAAGACGAAGCTTATGTTGTTGTCAGGAACTTTGTGCGCATCTATCCTTCATGGAAAGATTATACTGCAGACACAGAACAATTTCCAGTCTTCCTCCACAACTTACGCGTAAGTAATGTACTAATGTTATTCATGGTCATTACTGCATATGTTTCTGCTGACAGAAGACACAAGATTTCATTCTTTTAAATAGGCAAGGAGCAAAGTGGATTGTGATGACGAGCAAGGGTTGGTTGCACTTTTCAAGCACTCGTTGATGAAGTATCGTTCCTACCTGAGGCAAGCGCACTTCGATGGCAAGCATCTGAACGAAATTTCTGTAAAGTCTCCGGTGCTACATTTATTCGACGGTGACTGGAATAATCTTGTTACACATTGGTCTCGGTTGCAGCGTAAGGTACTGTGTATGATATCACATCACAATTTGAACTACATTTCTGCATTTGCCTTAATGTCTCACTTGTATGAAAACTATTATCAAAAGAACATTCGTTCTCAAGGGACCACAGAATCTCGCAACTATACTGCACACTACATTGCTCTTGTGAGTACCTCTTGCCATTTATGACCATACTTACTTTCATAGTTGTTTGATTATGTAGCATCACTGCACATGTTAGCCTTCTAATCGTTCATTTGGTGGACTTATAAGATCCGTATGGACTCTTACATAAATTTAGAATCAACCCAATGCTTTTGAAGAGGTTTAGCTCTGCATCCCTCTTGTAAGGACTGAACGTGGTCTATCACTGTACTTACGCTACCAGCTACTCCCTCCGTCCCATAATATAAGAACGTTTTGTACAGTACACCAGTGTTCAAAACACTCTTATATTATGGGAAGAGGGATTGGTTCATTTTGTAGCATTCTGCATCTTATCTCCCTCGCCCACCATTTACTAAAAAAGATCAGATCTATATTTAATCTTACGAACAAGTAGAATACACAGACAATGCCAGTGCATAAGTGTAGCCCATTGCTCTTGTCAGTACATTTTGTCCTGTAACGCTTGTACTTCCAGGGATTGGTAGTTGATCATGTAGCATCAATCTGCATCTTATCTTCATTATCCTTTATCCCTTCCAGTATTATCATATCTATAATTACTCTCTACAAAATGTAGAGTACAGGCAATGCTTATGAAGAAGATTCTGTGCTGAAATTCTTGAGTTATCCTTCCCTTGACATGGAGAAGGGCATTATAAAGCCGGTGTTAACTGTTAATGTAAGTCAGTCCTTCTAAAGCCTTTATCCTCAACTGTTGTTTAATTTGCTCATACTCCCTATCGTTTATTGTTGTTTAGTTTGCTGTTTCTACCAAAACGCATGTTCGCAAGAACCGTAAGTTCTAAGTTTTACTTGTAAAACCAAATTCCTTATTCATACCATGCACATTACTTAATACTCCCAATATGTATGCTTGTTTTTGTGGATCTATATTCCAGTGTGTGGTGAAGCAGCCCACGTTTGCACCTTGTAATCTCCTGTTTTATCTTACTAATGTGGCTGATGATACGAACAACATGCCATGCACATTATCCAAAATAGATACAATGATTTCTTTGCCCTTCATCTATGCTTGTTATGTTGACATGGTAATCTAGTAGTGTGGTGAAGCTCCCCGCATTATGAACAATGCCAAATTATGCTATTGATATTTTGAACTTACTCTTTATTTTCTAATTTCAAATTGGGTAGAATTGACAGCACAGTTATCATCTTTGTTTATACACGTGCAAAACCTGTCATCTCTCTGCTTTGTTTCAGGGTGATATGCCTGATGGCATGCACAAGTCTGCTGAAGGCTGTGAGACAAACCCAACATATATTGCAGCAAAGAAGGCAAAACATCTTGAAGATAGCGAGACAACCCCAAAGTCTTGTCTTGATGCAGTGTTCAAGTTACTTGAGACTAACAGTCAGACAAGCTCATAGAATTCGTTGTCTGAATCAGTTCGACTTCTTCAGTCCCAAGTTCTAGCAGAAAGGCATTCTGCAACTCAACTTCGACTTGAAGTCCTATCTCTAAGAAAGATTGCGGAGAACACCAATGAGAACCTCATCGCTAAACAGCTACACCTGGAAGCTATGACCGACATGCTAGGCCGGTCTCATAGCCTTGCTCAGCAGCTTGCGCAACAGTTCCCCGCAAGGCTAACCTTTCTTGAGCTGTCTTGGAAGTGGTCTCGGTTCAATATTATTTTGTTACGCTGCAATGGTGCCCAGTTTTTGTAATCTGCTTCTTCATTGCGCTTTATGATCACTGGTGGCGAACTTCGATGCCCAATGGATGTAATATACCTTAAATCCTTTATTGTATAGTGTAGGTTTATTCTTAGTTACTATGCCGTAATTTCTTTATTGTATAGAGTATGTTTGTTCTTAATTCCTACTAGTTACTGCCATCATTCGCTATCTTAAAAAAAATCAGATGTAGTCGACCGGGCCGAAATATTCGACTCTAACGGGCCAGGTTTTTAGCGGGCCACAATTGGGCCGGCCTGCGTCTTTCTTGGGTCCGAATGATTGGGGCCTTCACACATTGCGCCAGGCCCAAACTTACACCGGCCTATATTTTAGTTGGGCCTTTTGTCGACCCAACGCTTAGTTTGGCCCAGGTAGCGTTGGGCCATTAACAGGCTGAATATTGTACTAGCATGTTACGGCCGAGATGAAACCACGAGCCTTTAGCAGGCCAAAATGCATGTTGGGCCTCAATTTTCACTATTCGTCGACGGGCCTTCAGCAGGCCGAAATGTAGACCGGGCCTTTTTGGGCCCAGTTAGCTCACAGGCCGTTACCAGGTCGAAACATATCTCGGGCCTTAGTTGGCCCACTGATATCATTGGCCTTTAAGAGGCCGAAAGCTTAGTATAGGCATCAACAGGCTGAATTACGAGACAAGCCTTTATCAGGCCCAATGTCACGTTGGGCTTAATTGTTGCCACCTTTAGCATGGGCCGTTAGTGGGCCCGATGTCCCGTCGGACCATATATGGCCCATGGGCAGCACTGGCCATTCCCAGGTCGAAAGTCACACCGGGCTGAAATGGGCCCATGTCTACATCAGGCCTCTAACAGGCCGAAAGTCACTGGGCTGTAGTTGGGCCCAAATATTCGGCGAACAATTAATGGGCCAGATCTGGCTTCGGGCCGCAAATGGGCATTTATTAAGCAGGTCATTATTGGGCTGCCCCACTAGTACCTGATTAAGTACTACGGGCCTTTGACTGGGCCGGCCTTTTTAACCTATATGGGCCTCTTTTGGGCCCAGCCATGTGTCGACGTATCATACGCATGTCTCCTCCAATGGACGGGCGACATCTGGCCCACTGACGAGCTGACAGGTGTTCCCTTCAGCCAATCAGAATTTTACACGTGGAAATTTCCCATTGGTCAGGGCTGTTAACGGGTTATCGGATCCAAAATCCGACCCGATAGCTTAACGACATTCCGTTACAGTGGATGCCACGTGTCGGTCACCCTTGACGAAAGCACTTCTGTGATGCGCGATTTATCGTCATGGAAGTGGACACTTCCGTGATGATAATTTTGGTAATGTCATGGAACACTTCTACGATAGCACAGGTATGACTATCTTGATTCTGTCATAAAATCGTCATGGATGTACATGCATGACAAAAAACGCGACCTACTGTGACAAACACATATCATCACGGAAGTGTACTTTTTTGTAGTGTATTATATTACCCGTTTTGGATGTTTATGGGCTTTACTTTACACTTTTATATCATTTTTGGGACTAACCTACTAACCGGGCCCAACCCAAATTGCTCTTTTCTTGCCTATTTTAGTGTTTCGAAGAAAAGGAATATCTAACGGAGTCCAAACGGAATGAAACCTTCGGGAGAGTTATTTTTGGAACGTAAGCAATCTAAGGGACTTGGAGTGCACATAAGGGAAGCAACGAGGAAGCCACGAGGCAGGGAGGCGCGCCCTACCCCCTCGGCGCGCCCTCCACCCTCATGGGCCTCTCGTGGCCCCCCTAACCGACTTCTTTCGCCCATATATCTCCATATACCCTAAAACCTTTGAAGAACACAATAGATCGGAAGTTCCACTACCACAAGCCTCTGTAGCCACCAAAAACCTCTCGAGAGCCCGTTCCGGCAGCCTGCCGGAGGGGGAATCCATCACCGGTGGCCATCTTCATCATCTCGGTGCTCTCCATGACAAGGAGGGAGTAGTTAACCCCCGGGGCTGAGGGTATGTACTAGTAGCTATGTGTTTTATGTCTCTCTCTCTCTCGTGTTCTTGAGGTGATACAATCTTGATGTATCGCGAGCTTTGCTATTATAGTTGGATCTTATGATGTTTCTACCCCTCTACTCTCTTGTGATGAATTGAGTTTTCCCCTTGAAGTTGTCTTGTCGGATTGAGTCTTTAAGGATTTGAGAATACTTGATGTATGTCTTGATGTGCTTATCTGTGGTGACAATGGGATATTCACGTGATCTACTTGATGTATGTTTTGGTGATCAACTTGCGGGTTCACCTTGTGAACTTATGCATAGGGGTTGGCACATGTTTTCGTCTTGGCTCTCCGGTAGAAACTTTGGGGCACTCTTCGAAGTACTTTGTGTTGGTTTGAATAGATGAATCTGAGATTCTGTGATGCATATCGTATAATCATGCCTACGGATACTTGAGGTGACATTAGAGTATCTAAGTGACATTAGGGTTTTGGTTGATTTGTGTCTTAAGGTGTTATTCTAGTATGAACTCTATGATAGATCGAACGGAAAGAATAGCTTTGTGTTATTTTACTACGGACTCTTGAATAGATCGATCAGAAAGGATAACATTGAGGTGGTTTCATACCCTACCATAATCTCTTTGTTTGTTCTCCGCTATTAGTAACTTTGGAGTGACTCTTTGTTGCATGTTGAGGGATAGTTATATGATCCAATTATGTTATTATTGTTGAGAGAACTTGCACTAGTGAAAGTATGAACCCTAGGCCTTGTTTCCTAGCATTGCAATACCATTTACGCTCACTTTTATCATTAGTTACCTTGCTGTTTCTATAATTTGAGATTACAAAAACCTATATGTACCATCCATATTGCACTTGTATCGCCATCTCTTCGCCGAACTAGTGCACCTATACAATTTACCATTGTATTGGGTGTGTTGGGGACACAAGAGACTCTTTTATATTTGGTTGCAAGGTTGCTTGAGAGAGAACATCTTCATCCTACGCCTCCCACGGATTGATAAACCTTAGGTCATCCACTTGAGGGAAATTTGCTACTGTCCTACAAACCTCTGCACTTGGAGGCCCAACAACGTCTACAAGAAGAAGGTTGTGTAGTAGACATCAGTCGACACCCAGTACCCTTCTCTTCCCATGCATCACTAAATGGACATTCTTATGCAAGGGGTCTTCCACAAAGAAAATCTGGGTAGCATCACTCGCAAGAACGAATGGGTCCGCATGATATGCCATCGTTGTTCTGTTAACACAAGTCTTCCTGTACTCATCAATCCTTACCTGACCAAGAGTAATCCATGCGCACCTGAATAATGCCACCTTAACTTTCACATAGTCAAGCTCCCAAATCTCTTTGATGGTTCCATAGTATACCCTTTTGTCAGCTTCATTTACAGTCGTGCATTCTATTCGAACAGAGCTGTTCTAATACGAGGTCTTCTAATCATGTTCTTTAGTGTAGAACGTGTATCCATTTATGTCATATGCTTGGTACGTCAACACCATAGGTGATGGCTTTTGTGCCAACCACGTAGCAACGTCATCAATGGATCCTTGTGCCAAACGATTCTTCAGCCATTTGGCATAGTTCTTCGTGTGCTCCTTCATCTCCACATCTGATGAAGGCACCATTGGTAAGAAGCTTTGGCGTATCTCCGCCAAGTGTTCTTTGGCACAAGCGATGAGAACTGGGATGTTAAGCAGTAGCGTCAAATGGGCTTTCTGTGCCAATTCTCCAGGTGCAACCATTTGCGTGCCAGCAAGGACCAGCTTACCTTTCAGCCTTCCCTCGTGGCGAGAGAGGGGAAAACCTATAGGTCTTTGTTTCATGTATTCGGTGCAAAACTCCACCACCTCCTCCGCGGTATAACCTTGTAGGTTGCTTTCCTCTGGATGGTTTTAGTTCCGACAAAAGCGCTTCAGTATTCCCATGAACCACTCGAAGGGATACATGTTGCGAAGAAACACAGGACCACAATACTTTATCTCGTCGATAAGGTGCACAGTGAGATGGACCATGACATCAAAGAATGACGGTGGGAAAACATCTCTAGGTTGGACAATATTTTTGCAATATCATCTTCCATATGATCCAACTCTTCAGGATTTACAACTTTCTGACATAGTTGGTTGAAGAAATCACAGAGGTCAATGAGTGTGTTTCTTATATCTTTGTCCATCAGATTCCTGATGGCCACCGGGAGGATTTGTGTCAACATTACGTGGCAATCATGTGACTTCATGTGTCCCAACTTCATTTTACCTGAGCTCACATCCACGAGACTTCTGATGTTTGCGCAGTAGATAGAGGGTGTCTCAACTGACAACAAATAGGTGAAGAAATGTGTTGCTTCTTTTTATTGAAATTGTAACTCTGGCGAGCTTTGATGAATCTGTCATCATCTTCTGCTTCACTCTTGCGTTTTGATTGATCAGCAAGAATATCGAGCCGTGAACTGTCACCATCCTTTCTTTTACCTTTAATCTTAAGCAGAGTACCAAGGATGCTTTCACATACGTTCTTCTGTACGTGCATGACATCAATGCAGTGACGTACACATGAATCTCCCAGTAAGGTAATTTCTAGAACACCGATTTCTTCTTAAACACTTGACCCTTGGGTGTTTGTTTCACCGTGAAAGGGTGATTCTTGCCAAGCACAACATTAATTGTTTTAGCCATCTTGTGGACCACCTCCCCATCATAGGGTCTTGCGCCCGCACTTGCCTCTGTCGTACCATCAAATTCAGCTTTCATCTTTTGGTATGGGTGATTCTTCCGCAAGAACCTACGATGACGCAAATACACTATTTTGCACGAGTTGGGAAGTCTTCTGCTAGCTGTCCTATCCATGCATGTGACAGACCCTACATCTCCCTTTGTTTTCTGGCCTGATGTGTTGTCTAATGCCGGCATATCTTGAATGGTGTGCACCAGCATCGCATGTAGATCGAAAATCTCCTTTCTGTAAGCATCATAACATTTTATAGCAGGCACATCTATCCACACTGTCAGCAGTTCTTCTACCAGTAGCTGAAAGTAAATGTCAATCTCATTTCCAGGTTGGTTCGGACCTTGGATAACCATTGACATCATAATGTATTTTTTCTTCATACACAACCAAGGAGCTAGGTTATATATGCACAGAAGCATTGACCATGTGCTGTGGTTGATGCTCATATCGCCAAACGGATTCATCCCGTCAGTACACTCCCCGAGCCTTATACTTCTAGGATCCTTGGTAAATTTTTCAAACTTGTTGTCGATTAGTTCCCACTGAGCCCCATCTTTCGGGTGCCTCATAAATCTATCCGCAATTCGCTCATCATGATGCCATCGCAACCTCTTTGCCTCTCTAGGGTTTGCAAACAAACGCCTCAACCTTGGAATTAAAGGCAAGTACCAAACAACCTTGAACGGGATTCTTGTCTTGATCTCGTGGTCCTATATTTACTTGTCCTGTGCTCTCCTGCACTTGTATCGTGCATGCTTGCATGTGGGACATGCACGCAAATCTTTGTACTCACCACGGTACACTATGCAATCATTCACATAAGCGTGTATCTTCTGTACTTCAAGTTCCAATGGGCAAACAATTTTCTTCGCTTCATTCGTGCTTCTAGGGTGCACATTATCTTCTGGAAGAATTTCTTCAAAAATACCTAACATCTCTGTGAAGCTTTAGTTTGATAGACCGTTTGCTGCTTTAAATCTGACAAGCGCCAGGGTGGCACTCAACCTGGAATATTTCTTTTTGCAACCTGGATACAACTCTTTCTTGGAGTCCGCATCAATGGTTGGCAGATCCTTGTACCCAATCATATCCTTTTTGGGCCCTCGAAATCTGCAATCATAGCAGCAAAATCTGGCATATCAAAATCATCGTCATCTGCGTCGACGTCTTGGTTTTCCAGTGGGCGTTTTGGCTTTCCAGTGTTCCATTGGTAGCTTGACGCCTCTGCCCCGATGTTAGATTCAACATCCATGTGACACTGATCGGGGTTTGGCATCTTGCTGCCTTGGGTATCTTCATCCATGACCTCCTCTTTATCGTGTCTGGTCCAACATGTATATCCATCCATGAATCCCCTAGAGACTAAGTGCATCTGGACATCTGCAACTTCCTGTGACTCTGTATTGGCACAATCAGTACATGGACACAGGATGTAATCCGCATCACCAAATCTCCTGTTTGTACTTTCAACCAAATTCATGAACTCTGTCACGCCACTGATAAAATCTACGGTTTTCCTATTCTTCATCCATCGAGATCATCCCATCTGCAGCACTTAAAAAGAAAACAATAACATTAATACACGGATTAACTGCTGCCCAAAGATGCGTGCATAAATCACAAGGTTTTATTTTAATAATTACTGAGGGTGCTCCATGTTGTTATCCAAACGTGCAATGTCAAAAATTAATGGTCAGTCAATTTACACGCAGAGTACTAGTACAACACTACCCTCAGGAATTGAATACCTTAATTAAGCCACTCACAAAAAGAATACCTTAATTCATTAGCCGCGTGGTGACCTCCACCCAGTAGATAGACAAGCGCGATGCGGTGACACGCCGAGACAGCAGGGTCGAGGAGCAAAGCTTAGTGCGGCTGCCGCCTGAAGTTCGACCTCCACTATCCCTCCATCGACCGCGATGGATGTGCTCGAATCACGCCGCCGCCGACCTCAATGGTTGAGCTCCTCCTATCTCCCGCCGTGGACCGAGGATTGACCTCCTATGACACTGCCACTGCCCACCGACCGAGGATTGACCTCTTCTCCAGTAGCCGCTCCCTAGGCCGCTGCCGCCATCTCTATATGCAGAGCAGTTTTTTTGCGCATATCCGCAGAGCGGCTGTTTACACAGTATCTCACCGTAGCTCAATTATATGGACAGGGTAGTACATCACATACGGTTATGTAATGGCAACCGTGTCTAACCTACTTTGTCTTCTTGCACTATTTGGTGTGGAAATCGTGTGTGACGTTGTAATACCTAACACACAAACGACATCTATAAACAGTGTGCCGTATACACCATATAGTGCCATAAGTAGTTCCCGACCGTTAGCTTATCTCCACGGTTTCCCCATTTCCCCCATATCCCTACATAGCCTCCAAATTCCCTCGTGTGGCGCTGACATTGGGGGAATGCGGACCAGTGGTGCTGATGGTTTCCATGCGGCTGCTCCTGCTCGTATTGCCGCCACGACGGCGGTCGCCGCCGTGCACTTGCCTAAGGTCATCAGAGGGCAGGTGTACTACGGATCCGAATCGTCCTGTCAGGTTCCAATCTATCCCGATCTATTTTAGCATGTACAAAGTATAGCTCCTTGATGAATCCGTCCTGAATGACCCCCCCCCCAGGAAAGCAATCTGCCGCCGGATCCGGAGCATGACTCCAGACTCCCGCAACATGAGTTCGACTCCGAGTTTTGCACCACTGAGAAGTACCAAAAGCTGAGTTGTGTGCACGGGCACACTCCCGCTTGACATGTATGCACAGAGGGATTGGACATTGGCGGGCGGTTTCTCAGTTGGCCCTCAGAGGTTAGTGCTAATTAAGTTCATCATTTTACTTCAGTTAATGCCACCGCTCATCCAAAATACTATTTAACATTGGCAGGGATATGAGGCTTGTGCCTTTGTTAACTGGGTGGATGAAGAATGGCATAGCAGGGCTCGGAGTGTTATCACCAAGCTCGCAGAAGATAACGTAAAGCTGAAGAAGAAACTGGCTGATCTAGAATGTACAATCAGTATGATGAAGCAATAAAGAATCAATCACAGGCAACATATGAAAGAAAGAGACAAGAAGGAACTAGCATGTGTAGTTGTGGTTGTCGCATTAGCCACGTTCTATGCTCTGTTTGCAGTGATGATTAGGGGTTTTGTTTGACAGTATTGCTAAAGCACATCTAGATGTGCTCTAAGTAATGCACATCTAGGTCCTATGTCATTGATGTTACACAAAGATTTGTGCAGATATTTTTCTTTGTCTTTATTCTTTTCCTTTCTAGTTTGATTATTACTGGCTTTATCAATAAGAAGAACTCAATGTATTGCTTGCCAACTGTCCTACTCCGTTCGTACCAGTACTGGTGCATAATCCCAAAACTCGTTCCTTGTTTTTGTCCTGAAAAAGGAAACCAGCCAAATACCCAATAGGAGTCCTGTGCAACCCCAGGAATTTGGAGCGGCTAGGTACAAATAATTGTGGTTGATTATATGAGCGGTTAGATAATACGTCAACCCCCGCTTCAATCCCCGCTTCAATTAGTAGTTCCTCTTCTCTGCATACCCCGCTTAAGTGTCCACCATCTTCATCGTCCCCGGCAAGCCGCACTACACACTGGCACACACTCTGCAGCCATGTCGAGCGACAGCGAGGACGACAGTTCGGCCAGCAGTCTGGCGCCCGATGATAGGTCAATATCGGAATCATCCCGCTCGTCTTCCATGAGTCCGGCGTCGAGCCCAGACCTTGATTATATCCGGTTCATGGAAGGGACACCGTCTCTAGAGTCGTCAGACGGCAACTAGACGGACGAGGAGCCGTCAGAGGACGAAGAAGAGGACGACGATGATGAGGAGGAGGAATGGTCGAACGAGGAGGAGGACGACGACCACAGCAACGACGATGATGGCAGCGGCGATGATGAAAAGCCAACGGTCAGCAGCAAGAAGCGTCCGCACCAAGACGATGTTGCTGGGCCATCCAACAACAATAAAAACAACAAGAAGGACTAAATTAAGCAAATTGTATATATCTCTGTTTATCCTGTCAATCTCATCGGAGACAGTTAGTAATATGTATTCAACAGAGATCTTCTACATTATCACCCATAGGTTGGTTTGTTGAACTGTGTGCCCTGACGAGCACACAATTCACAAAAAAAGACCGTATGGGCTGTCTATAATGATCACACACAATTCTGATAACCGACCTATTTGCCGGGTATCACACACGTATTGTTACGCCGAATTGTTTGTGTTCACCTCAATCATCACAAACGGTTCATCGGAGTGAACTGTATGCCATATATCACACACACCTTGATCTGGCTGCCCATTTCTGTTGTTCTATCTCATCGCAAACAGTTCGTACAGATCAACCATATGCCCCTCAGCGCACATTCAACTGAAATCTAAACCATGTTTGATGTATCTTCGATCACAATCGTTTTGCATCTTTTTTGACAGTTTTTTTACATCACCGTTTGCAATTAATGCATTGCACCACAGTTTTGTCAAAGGGTCTCTGATCGTAGTGTCGCGTTAGAAGCATCCTCCAGTAGTACATTTTCACCTCGGGAATCCGCGAGTTGAGTGCCAAAACACATATCAAGTGAATCAATATGATACCCCATTGTCACCACAGATATTCATAGCAAGACATACATAAAGTGTTCTCAAATCCATAAAAGTATTCAATCTGACAAAACGAAATCTCAAAGGGGAAAGTCAATTCATCACAACAAGATAGAGAGGGGAAAACACCATATGATCCCCGTGATAAATCAAGATCGTGCCATCTCAAGAACACGAGAGAGAGAGAGAGAGAGAGGGAGGGAGATTAAACAGATAGCTACTGGTACAAACCCTCAGCCCCTAGGTTGGACTACTCCCTCCTCATCATGGTGGCCGTCGGGATGATGAAGGTGGCCACCGGTGATGATCTCCCCCTCCGGCGGAGTGCCGGAACAGGGTCTAGAATGGTTTTCCGTGGCTACACAGGCTTCCGGCGGCAGAACATCTAATATAGGGTTATCCCAAGGGTTTTTGGAATATTTGACAATTTATAGGGCGAAGAGGCGGTGCGGGAGGCCACTGAGGTGGGCACAACCCACCAGGGCATGCCTGGGCCCCCAGGCGCACCCAGGTGGGTCGTGCCCCCCTTGGGGCACCCCTCTGGTACTTCTCTGGCCCATCCTGGATGTTTTGGTCCATAAAAATTCTCCAAAAATTTTCATGGTCTTTGGACTCCATTTGATATTGATTTTCTGCGAAGTAAAAAACAAGCAAAAATAGCAACTGGCACTGGGCACTATGTCAATAGGCCAGTCCGAAAAATGATATAAAGTTTCTATAAAATGATTGTAAAACATCCAAGAATAATAATATAATAGCATGGAACAATCAAAAGTTATATATACATTGGAGACATATCAACATCCCCAAGCTTAATTCCTTCTCGTCCTTGAGTAGGTAAAAGATAAAAACAGAATTTTTGATGTGGAATGCTGCCTATCATGTTCATAACATTCTTTTCATGTGTAGCATGGACATATGGACTTTTATATGGTTCAAAGCAATAGTCTAGTTTTGACATGAAGATTTCAATACTCAAGCATATCAACAAGCAACCATGTCTTTCAAAATATCAACACTAAAGCAAGTTATCCCTAGCCCATCATGCTTAATCATTGATCCATTCATGAAACACACTCGCATATTAGCTACATCCAATGCTCAAGTACGTTCATCGTGCCCCTTAGTTGGTGCTTATAAGAGAAGATAGAGACTCAAATAAAAATAAAATTGCATAAAGTAAATAGAAAGGCCCTTCGCAGAGGGAAATAGGGATTTGTAGAGGTGCCAGAGCTCAAAGCGAAAAAGATAGAGATAAAAACATTTTGGGTGGCATGCCTTTCCTGTTAACGAAAACGATCAAGTAGTTTCCAATACTTTCCATGCTAGATATATCATAGGCGGTTCCCAAACAGAAAATAAAGTTTATTCTGTTTTCCACCATTCTTTCACAATCCATGGCTAGTCGTATCCACGGGTGCCCTCCATACCAACACTTTCCAAGGAATTTATTATTTACAACATAAAGTAAATTTCTCTTTTCATTTCGGGACTGGGCATCCCTAATACCTTTGAGTACTCTCGCGCAATGACAAGTGAATAAACACTCATCTTGAGAATAACACGTCTAGCATGGAAAATATTGGCCACCCCCTGCCACTTCATGAGCGGTACGAGCACACAAAAAGGAAATAATTTTTAAACTTTAGAGATGTCACATATGAATTTGCTTAGAACGGCACGGGAATACCGCATATAGGTAGGTATAGTGGACTCATATGCCAAAACTAGGTTTAAGGATCTTGGATGCACAAGTAGTATTCCTACTTAGTACAAGTGAGGGATAGCGAAAAGGTTGAGAAGCATCCTACCAAGCAAAGAAAAATCTCATAAGCGAGCATTAAGCATAACTAACACCGAATAATGCACCACAAGTAGGATGTAATTTCATTGCATAACTATTGACTTTCGTGCTTGCATAGGGAATCACAAACCTTAACATCAATATTCTTACTAAAGCATAATTACTCACCAACATGACTCACATATCACTATCATCATATCTCAAAATGATTACAAGGAATCAAGTTTATTTTGTCCAATGATCTTCATGAAAGTTTTTATTATGTCCCTCTTGAATATCTATCACTTGGGGACTAGTTTCATATATGCTGCAATTGCTTTAGACAAGCTCAAATAAATTTAAGTGAATAACATGAGCATAAAAAAATTCATCTCTCAAAATAATCTAAGTGAAGCATGAGAGTGAATGACAAACTACTCCAAAAAGATATAAGTGAAGATTAAACGAGTAGTTTAGTAAATGGGTAGCTATTTGAGGACTCTCTCTTATTTAAAAACTTTCATATCTAAGTATTTTATTAAAATAGAAAGCAAAACAAAACAAAATGACATTCCAAGAATAGCACAACTCATGTGAATAAGCAAAAACTTAGGCTCAACCGATACTAACCGGTAATTGTTGATGAAGAAAGGTGGGATGCCTACCGGGGCATCCCCAAGCTTAGATGCTTAAGACTTCTTGAAATATTATATTGGAATGCCTTGGGCATCCCCAATCTTGAGCTTTTGTGTATCCTTAATTCCTTTTATATCACGGTTTCTCTAAATCTTAAAAACTTCATCCACACAAAACTCAACAAGAACTCGTGAGATAAGTTAGTATAAACTAATGCAGAAACCTTATCATTCTCTACTGTAGAAAATCACAAAAATTATTATTCAACATTGAATACTAAATGCCTCCGCGTATTTAATACTCCTATCCTCAAATAGAATCACTAAACAAGCAAATATATGCAAACATAACAGCAATTTGCCAAAACAGTACAATATGTAAAGAATGTAAGAGTATTAATACTTCTTTAACTCCAAAAATTATGAAAATTTACCACACTGTAGAAAATTTATCATTGCTTACTGTGCATAAAGTTTCAACATTTTATCACTTTCTGAGTTTTCTCGGGAATTTTTGCAACATTAATAAACTTTCTATTTTGAAACAGCAACTCATATACTTGCAAAATAAGCATGGTGGACGCCATCCTTGAAATTTTTATTGAAATGAAAGATGAAGAACATTATTCTAATTAGAATCAAGAAATTAAAAATAAAAGCAAATGACACTCCAAGCAAAACACATATCATGTGACGCATAAAAATATAGCCTCAAGTAAGGTTACCAATAATGTTGGAGACGAAAGAGGGGATACCTTCCGGGGCATCCCCGAGCTTAGCTGCTTGGATCTTCCTTTGATATTAACTTGGGGTGCCTTGGGCATCCCCAAGAATAGGGTCTTCTCATTCCTTATTCTCCTCATATCGAAGTCTCACCCAAAACTTTAAAACTTCAATCTCACAAAACTTAATGGAACTTCATGAGATAGGTTAGTATGATAAAGAGCAAACCATTCACTTTGGTACTGTCAAAGACAAGATCCATAATTGTTCTCACACAATGCCTACTGTACCTCATCATTTAGATAATTTATATTGAGCAATATAAGCCATAAAAACTAGAAAACAAGCAAACTATGCATTGAAAACAGAATCATTCAAAAATAGAACAGTTTGTAATGATCTGGACAACTACCATACTTCTGGTCGAGCGTGCCTGATTAAAGATGGCTCCCTCTCCCACCCCACCCCGGCGATCTCCACCACCTCTAGCGATCTCCTCTCCTAGCCACCAAATTTTAGTTTCTCTCCGATAGATCTCTCCGGCGTCTTGAGATCTACACGTTCCTGCCCATCTTTCATGGGTTCTAATGATGGTTCCGCACTTGGCTTGGACTTCTCAAAGGGTTTGGTTTTTGCTGAGAAGGTTTTTCAATCTATGAGCTTTTCGGTGAATCCCATGGAAGACTCGGAGATCTTCACCATGGTGGTCTCTTTTGGACGTCATTATTTCCGTTTGAATGAAGATTCGGTGGCTGTGGCTCTTGAGGCAGTGATTGGCGGCTCGGGCATTGATCTCATGGTGTTCTTGATCAAGGATAAGGTATTTGGCTTTCAGGTATCTTGCAAGGCTGTCGCCATGATCATTATTAGTCTTAGATCTTTTGCTTGTGATCATTTCAAATGTTACTTTCATCTTTGGAGTAATGGTGGCCCGAATTGGAGTCGTGAGTTTAAGATTTGGAAATTGGAATGTGATGCCTAGTGGATCCTCGTTAGTCCTTCCAAGCGGCATGCAACTCTTGGGGTTCGAGCCATGCATTCTAGGCCATCAAAATCTTCATTCAAATCTACAAGTTCTGTTGGCAAGAAATTATCTTTTGCGGTATTTCAAAACTATAATGCTTGTCGAGGTTATCGGTATCCGGCTACGGAAAATTGCATTCGGACTATTGAAGATGCTAGATATTCTATCCCTCCACATGAGTGAGTTGTCATCCATCCCGTGCCGCCGGTGAGCCTCCGGTGGATGTCGGCGAGGCCATCTATCTCGTTTGGTACGGTTCAGGATCTCCTGCCGTTAGCTGATCGCTCGCCGACTATCTCGGACGGGAATTCAGGTGCTTTGAATGTGGACGTGCCAAATTTTGTAGGGTCCAACTCTGCATGTGCCACGGGCCCTGGGCTGCTTCCTGTTGGGTCCGACCGGGCTGGCCCGGCTTCTTCAGCGGATAATTTGGATATTCCTTCTTCTCAGCAAGCCAGGGATGATTTTGAGGATTTAATTTCAAATATGGTTGATGAGGTTCTCATGTGTCAAAAGTGTTTGAGGAAGGGGCACTTTGCGGCTGCATGCATGTCCAAGTTGTGGTGCATCTCCTGCCTCCGGACGAGTCACGTCACGAAGGATTGCAACAAATTTGCACAGGTTTTGGGGCTTGTTTGGCAACCCAAATCCACTAACGCTACGACTTCCGAGGCGCGCTGCGGGAATATCTCTCTGACAACACTTTTACCAAACTTGGACCTCTCTTCCACTTCTGCATTAACTCCCTCGTCCAGTTCCATCAGCCCTGGCCCCAAGACTCCATCAGCCTCGCCACCTGAAACCCCTCCTCCGCTGTTGCTCTCGCCGTCGTTGGAGGCTGAGCCTTCGGCTCCGATGGCGAACTTTCATCTGGATCCTCTGATGTACGTCCCCGCTGGCCACCATATCATTGATGGTGGAGAAGATCGTCTTCCAAGAACTTTTGTCATGCCGCATACCCCAACTGTGCGCCGCCATGAGGAGTTTATGCTTGCAGAGGTAATGCCTATCCCCCAGCCAGATGAGATTGGCGCTACTAAAGAGGCTGTAGTTCAGTGGTTGCAAGCGCATGGAGTTCTAGTCAGATCGGCTCAGCCTTGGATTCGCTCTGTGGGACTTCTTGAGCTTCGTGACACTACTGTTCGTTTCCATCTGCTGAAGCTCCCGCCGCAGCCCCTAGGTAATGACCGCTTTGTGCGTTTTGTGAAGCACGATGAGGGTGAGTCCTTCTGCGGCATCCAGGGTTTCTGTCAGGGCCTCCTCATGTTCCTTGGCATTCCCTTGGATCTTCACAATACAGAGTGTATCAGAGCTGCTGTCAACACTTTCAGCAAATTTCACCATTGGGTTAGCGAGGATCCTTACTTGGTCAGGTCTCTGGTGTTTGCCTCTTTCCCTGAAGACATTCTGGTGCCACGTGATGTGGTGTTCATGGATTTTGCACCCTATGGAGGTGCAAGAGTTTCTTGGACTGCTCCCCTGTATATCTTGGGTGCAAATTTTGCTGAGCAGATGCCCCAAGATGAGGATTGGATGCCCATCAATGGCAATCCACACCATGTGCCTGGAGTTCCATTCCCTGAGATACCTCCTTTCAATTTACCTGATTTTCCTGCTTTGGGATGGAACGCAGTGCCCCCTCCTCCACCTGCACCTTTGGTCAATGAGATGGCTGATGACAATTGGGGAAATTGGGATGACAATGTAGCCCCTGATCCTGTGCAGGACCAGGAATCCATGGTGGTGGATTTCTCTGCTCAGCCAAGCTCTGCTGCTGATGCCCATGTGCCACCTGCTGCTGTTATTATGCTGGATGATGATCAACTTGAAGCCCCTGTTCCTCCTCCAATCAATGAGGAGAATGCTCCTGATCAATGGGCTATTGTGGTCTACCAGCCTCCTGTGACCAGAGAGGAAATTGTTTTGCTTGTTGTGCCATTTGGGCCTCCTCTACCTCCTGACATGCTACGGAGAAGATCTTTTGAAAGTCTGCTACAAGCTCCTATGGTTTTCTCTGTCCCCAAGCCCGTTTCAATGCAGCCTCTATCACCTGTTGTACTGTCAAAGAGAAGCTGGGATTTTGCTTTCCCTGATTTGGACCTGCCACGGCTCACTTGGAAGGGCCAGGCCAGTCGCTAGAGCTCTGTTTGTTGATCCTGCTCCTGATCAAACGATTCCTCCTGCGGCTGTGGTGAAAGCAAGAAAGCCACGACAACCTTTGGCGCCAACACCAATTGTTGATACTTCTGTCAGCCGTTGCACGAGGAGTTCAGTCCAGCGGGATGGTTTCAAGCCCATTTTCCATGAGCTTGCTATTCAACCCAAGAGGAACAAGCCCAGAGCGAAGCCTTTCACGGCCCAGGAGACTGAAGAACCGGCTTCTGAAGAAATCCCCCCGGCGACACCTATTGCGCGACTTCAGGAAATTGGGCGAGAGTTGGAAATTGATGCCACTCTCCTCTCTGTGGATGCACTTATGGTGGACCCACTTGCTTCTGCCTCCGTCATCCCTGATGTTTAGTGTGCTCTTGATCTACTAGGTGTGGCAGGCCCTTAAGCTTGCTTCTTTTGTGTTTTCTGTCTGTCAGTTATGTCATGAACTTTCCTATATCTGTGTGGTGGGTCAGACTTCGTTCTGCTATTTTGGACATGCGGATTTCGCAACTGCACCAAGGAATAATAAAAAAGCACACAAAGTAGTAAGTAAAGAGTTAACTCCATTATTAGGAATCCAGTTATTAGCTATTTTGAACAAATCCCTAAACTCTAAACTACCTGTTATCCAAAAAAACCTAAAATTCCTAATAATAGACCAAAATCCCCTACACGATTAGTTACAAAAGCTTTTTGACAAGCACTCGCTGTGATTGGTCGTGTAAACCAAAAGCGGCTAATAGAATCTAATATGTGCAGTAGTCGTCGTCTGACCAATCGGCTCGGACACCAGACCACTTGTGCCCGCCCATTCTGTCTCGCCCTAAATGCGAGTATCAACCGGCGTCAACCAGTTGTCAAACTCCAAATATTTCATTCGTAGGGGCATGAAGAAGTTGCTAAACCGGTTGTAAAGTGGCTCTGATAAAAACCATCATTGCTTTATCTTTTACTTGTCATCTAGCGTTGAATCGAAGGGAACTACTATAGAGAGTGGAATAAGCTACAAGGCATAACACTATGAGCTTTTCTTTAGATAACCTTAATCACACCAGCTTTTCCTCATGGGAGGGTAAAGAAAATCGGAATGTATGAAATCTATCCCAATAAGAAACGCGGAAGGTTGTCAACTAGAAACCTGTTATCACTCTCTTCTTCCGATCGTCCCATCAGTTTCTTGTAAGCCTGCTTCCTCCGATGATCGGTTGCGGCTAACTTCTCTCTCTTCATCTCTCTGAGTTCGCTTCTTGGTAGTAGTTACCCCTGTCAGAACCTTTGCTGTGACATTGTGTGTCATATGGTTTATGCTTCTCAGTGTATGCTTTAATGAGTAACTTATGTAGAAATTGGAATGTGTTGTGCTGGAATGTTAGAGGTCCGAACTCTGAATCTAGGCAGAGGGCTGTTAGACAGAAAATTGAGGAAAGTCAATGCTCTATAGCCTGTTTGCAAGAAACTAAATGCTCATCCTTTGATTCCAGATCAATCAAGAGTTTCTGCCCTAAGAGATTTGACTCTTTTTGTTGCTCCCCTTCAATAGGGGCTTCTGGTGGTATACTTGTGGTTTGGAATTCTTCTGTTTTTATTGGAACTCTAGTTGAAGTTCAACAGTTTGCTGTTGTAATTCAGTTTACCTCCAGGCAAAATAATGAAAGTTGGACCTTGGTTGTTGTATATGGCCCTTGTCAGGGTGAAGGTAGGGACAACTTTATTAATTGGTTATATAACCTTTGTATCCCCATTGATGAGCACTGGTTGTTGCTAGGAGACTTTAATTTCCTTAGGTGAGTGGATACAGAAACTTACCTGGTGGAGACATAAATGACATGTTCATCTTCAATGAGGTTATTGGACACTTGGGACTTCATGAAATACCAATTAAAGGTAGATCCTACACTTGGTCCAATATGCAGGACATCCCTCTTCTGGAGCAGTTAGATTGGTTCTTCACCTCAGTAGATTGGATTACTGACTATCCAATGACTGAGGTTTTGCCCCTGGCCAGGACTGCCTCTGACCATATCCCTTGCCTTGTCTCAATCAAGACAACCATACCAAAGTCAAACCTTTTTAGGTTTGAAAACTATTGGATGGAACTGGAGGGCTTTATGGACTGTGTTGAATCCTCTTGGCTAGTACCATCTAGGAAAGTTCACATTACTGCTAAGATTGCAGACAAATTTAAGCATCTAAGAATGTGCCTTACGAGATGGCAAATGAATGTTTCCAAGTTGAAATTGCTGATTAGCAAATGTAATCATGTTGTCTTCCTCCTAGATGAGTTGGAGGAATGGAGGCCCATGTTTAGGCAGGAATTCAATTTCAGAAAAATTGTGAAGGTACACTTGGAAAAGCTTCTGCACTTGCACTGCATGTACTGGAAAAAGAGATGCACTATCAGGTATATTAAGGTTGGGGTGAGAACACCAAATTTTTTCATGCAATGGCCACTGAGAGGCACAGGAGAAATTCAATTGCTAGTCTTAAATTACCTGATGGCTCTGTTGTGGTCTCTGATCATGATCAAATGGCTGGAATTATTTGGAGATGCTTCAAGAACAGAATGGGCACTTCTAGAGGGATTGTAATGGGTTTTGATTTATCATCTCTAATCACTCCAGTGGATGGCCTGGATGTGCTTACTAAACCTTTTGAAAAGGAGGAAATGGATGATGTGGTCAAGCATATGCCTGTGGATAAAGCACCTGGACCAGATGGCTTCAATGGTCTATTCTTCAAGAGGTGTTGGCACATAATCTAAAATGATTTCTATGATCTGGCTTAGGCTTTTCATGAGGGGACTACAGTCCTGGAGAACATTAATAGTTCTTTCATTACTCTGGTACCCAAGAAACTTTCACCTGAGGAAGTGGGAGACTATAGGCCTATTTCACTCACGAGCATGGGTCTGAAATTCCTCTCTAAGATGGCTGCCAATAGGTGTCAGAAGATGATCATGAAATGCATCCATAAGAATCAGTATGGTTTCATTAAGAGCAGAACAATCCAGGACTATATTGGTTGGACCTTTCAATATCTGCATCAATGCCATTAGTCAAAGAGACCAATTATGATTCTCAAATTGGACTTTGAGAAGGCCTTTGATTCTGTTGAGCATGAAGCTATCTTCCAAATTCTCAGGCACAAAGGTTTTAATGAGAAGTGGATCCTATGGATGAAGCAGCTGCTTGCCACTGGTACTTCTTCTGTCCTTCTGAATGGTGTCCCTGGGAGGAAATTCATATGCAAAAAAGGAGTAAGACAGGGGGACCCTGTTTCTCCTCTCCTATTTGTGATAGCTGCTTATCTACTGCAAACAGTGATTAATGATATGTTCAGCAAGGGTATCCTAAAGCTACCTATTCCCTGCCATGATCAAGACTACCCTGTCATACAATATGCTGATGATACTCTGATCATCCTACCTGCTGACAGGCTGCAGCTTCTAGCCCTGAAGGATATGCTGTTGGTGTTCTCTCAGTCCACAGGTCTTGATGTCAACTACCATAAATCTTTTATCATTCCTATAAATGTTGAAAATGCAATCATGACAGATCTTCCTACTGCTTTTGGATGCCAAGTTGGAAAGATGCCTTTTACATATCTTGGTTTGCCTGTGGGTACTACAAGGCCTAAGATGGTGGATTTCATGCCTCTTGTGGATTGTATGGAGAGGAGAATGACTGCCAGCTCCTCCTTCCTTAATCAAGGTGAGAGGCTGCAGTTCTTGAACTCTGCTTTGTCTTCCATGCCATTTTTTTATGGGAAGCCTGGCTGTTCCTGTTGGTATCCTCAAGCAGCTGAAAAGAATACAAAGACAATGTCTGTGGAGAAAAAATAGAGAGGAGCCTGCACCATCTCTTGCTGCTTGGGATCTGATTTGTAGACCAAAAAAACAAGGGTGGTCTTGGTATTTTGAACCTGGGTGTTCAAAATGTGGCATTGCTTCTCAAACATGCTAGTGATTTCCTTAATAGGAAAGACCTTCCTTGGGTGTCCTTAATTTGGGATTCATATTATTATAATGGAATGCCCCAGGGAACAACCTCTTGTGGCTCTTTTTGGTGGAAGGATATTTGCAAGGTCTTGCAGAATTTTAGGGACTGCTCCTGGGTGCAAGTCAATGCTGGAGACACTGCTTTTTTCTGTTCTTGAAGTTTCTAGCTTACAGTCTAGATTTCCAAGATTATTCTCTTTTGCCAAGGATCCATGGATTTCAGTTAAGGATATCTTCAATTCCCTAGACTTATACCAACACTTCCACCTCCCTTTGTGTGCTCAAGCTTTTGATGAGTTAAACTTAATAAGAGATATGTTAGTCTCCTATAGAAGAGATGATACTTGTAACGATCACTACTAGGAAAAGGCCTACTAATGGCGCACCGGTTTTGCCTACTAATGGCGCACTACCGGTGTGCCACTAGTAGCACGCCATTAGAATTTTTTACTAATGGCGCACCACTGGTGCGCCATTAGTATCTGGTATACTAATGGTGCACCTGGCAGTGCGCCATTAGTATGTAACTCCATGCGCCATTAGTATGCCTCCCGGAGGGCCATATGTAACCATGTGCTTTGTCACACTAATGGTGCACTCTGCCTTGATGCGCCATTAGTATCCTTTGGCATACTAATGGCGCACTCTGCCTTGATATGCCATTAGTATGAATATTTGGTTTCTTTTTGCTTTTCTGATTTTTGCACAGGTTACAAAATATATTATTGGACAGAATATAGATAGCAGCACACAGCAACAGCAGATTCATTGAATACAATAGAAGATTAGTCTCCGAATACAATTCATCATATTAGTCTCCGGATTCAAAAGACCGAACAAAGATAAAACATTACAAGTCTCAAGACCGCGAGTATCGAGTTTGTCTTCATATTACAAGTCGATATAGATCATCTAAACTACCATCACATAAAAGAGAGTTGTGGTCATCACGATGAGCATCATCGCGATCAAACTGGTCTTCATCCGGTTCCTCCAACACTCCCTCCTCTCTCCTGCTAGATAGCGGGCATATCTAGATTCGGCCTCTGCCCTAGTGGTCTACCCTTTGTAACTGTTACCGCTGAAACGGTGAACCTGTCTCCGACACTCCTCCCAGACGTCGTAGACTCCGGGAACCTTACCCTTGTACACGACATACGACGGCATCTCTATGCACAAGCCAAACAACAGACAATTCATAAGCAATATGTAAGTATGCAACAAAAGGATCGAAAGAGAAAAGCAAGACATTAATAGCACGATTCATGGTCCTACTAATAAATAGCATCGATTACATCTAAGTTGAACGACTGTCCAAACCAAAGAGACATACGCATTCATTAAAGTTTAATTACAACATGAGCCAATCAATGTTTCAGAACTACACATCACTACTTTCGACTCGACTCAGCGGACAGGAGCGTGGATGAAGCCGCTGTCTGTCGTGATGGTCATGAAATCGCGGTCGTTGTCACCCTGCATTTGTAGCATTCCATCTATCTCATTGTTGGATGGTTGATATCTGAGGTAGAACTGCCCCGAGGTATGAAGGACATCTTGATGGATGATGTCCGCAAAGTCCGACTGGATGCGAAAGAATTCTTGTCTGATGTCCGCGTCCTGGATTGCTGACAAGTTTGCGGCCCAACCTTTGAGATTATCTTGTAGCAGAAGTTGATGATGGTCCCTTACGATCGCCCCATGTGATGGAGGGCGTAGTAGGCATCCTTCTGACCGCCAGGCGGCTGCTTGACGCAGCAGAACTTCGTATTGTGTGAGAACATGTGCTTGCTGTACTTACGAAACGCCCTGGTGAAGGTGCCTCTAGATTTGGCGTAGCCGGGGAGAACATCATCAAGAACTTTATTGACATTTGTGTAGTCTATCTTGGAGTTACGGTTCGGGTCGAAATACGTGGCCATGGAATATTTCGGGCTTAAGAGGATGAGTGTGCAATGTGTGTCACTGCACAGAACACGGAATGTTAGAAAAAAAAACGATCGAAATCTAAGAAATCATATGTTACGGGGTGGTTAAGGGATGACTTACTCGGGAAAGTAAGCCACAAGGAAGTTATCCTTATCTGGGTTTGCCAGAATGACGGCTTCGAGGTGTGAACTCGCAACTTGGCGGTCCCCAACGCTGCTCAAGTGCTTGGCACGCATGTAGAAGGGGTCGACTATCACGATGTCCGGGGTCTTGTCTCTAATGATCCGCATCTCCATACTCTGCGAAAACAGCCGAACGAAGGTGTAGTGAAGCGGATGAAGGTTAAACATAACAAAGATGTCATCAAACCGCAGGACGATCGTACCCCCGATGTCGCCATCCACAAAGCCCTTGCCCTCTGGCACCTTGGCCACGAAAACCGGGTATGCCACATCCTTCTCTCTGAGACGCCGCTTCTCCAAAGAAAGAACACTGTCATGCAGACTCCGCATAGCACCGGTTGCATCATTCAGCATATTTGGCGGTAGCATCGCCCTACCCGCCACATGCACCCTCCTCGAGATATCCTTAGGTGAAGGTGGCCCGTCCTGAGCACGGATCGAACTCAGTGTCATCTGGCTCGCACCGGCGCCCTTGTTAGTCTTTCGTTTCCGTCCCTTCTTCTTGATCTCCTGTAATGGGACCGAGTTCTGCTCACAGACCGCCTTCTTGAGTGTGTTGGGGCTGATAATATTTTGCACCTCAGCTATCTGAGGCTCGGTGAAGGCGGGAGCTGGAGGCGTCTCCTGAGAACTGAACGCCAGACGACGCTTATTGCAATTGGATTTCTCCGCCGTACCAGCTAGATTGCGGTCGTCTTGGTTGGGTTCTTGAGAAAGAGGCCCGCAAAACTCGTCAGCGTACCCATGTTTGGCAAAGTACTTATCGACTTTGGTAAATGTACTGTCGTCGTTGTCATCGTCATCCGGATCCTTGCCATAGGGCTGTCCGGATCGTCTGCCATAGGGATGTCCGACATAGGGATGTCCGACAGGTCCGGTAGCATTGCGGTGTTCTTGCCATGGCTTGGCGCCGGCACGACTGGCGGTCTTGTCTGTGGGGTGGTGTCGCCAAACAAATCTGGCTCTTCGGCCAAAGCAGCGGCCAGTTTACGCAGGCGCTGAGGGTCATCCCATCTTCTTCGTCGGCCCCAGCGGGTCGAACCGGAGGTAACAGCTCGTCGTAGCCTGGCAGCACCCGAACCACTTCAACCCTATACACTGTGGGTGGCATCGGATTACCGTGGAACATGCGGTTGCCCGGTTGAACGATTCTGCCCTTGGCGACATCGACCAACTTGGCGCCCACGAAGTGCAAAAGAGTGCAAGGAACGTCAGCGGTGACCTGCGAAAACATGTACAGGGCGTCAGGGATGCCCAGTCAAAGGCAAGGAGATGAAGTCATCGGCCGAGAGGCTTAGTTACCGTGATGCCGTCGAGCTCGGCTAATGTCGAGGCACCGCCAACGACTGGCGTGCAACTGACGGAGGGGGCGCTTGCTGGCGAGGTGCCGGTCGGTGTACACCCGGGTGCATTAAGCTCCAATGCCCGTGATGGCGCCGGAGACACGCGTACCGCCTCCACCGGAGACACCAATGGCGCCACCGCCGGAGACACCAATGGCGCCGCCGGAGACACCAATGGCGCCGCATGCGCGCTATGCGAGTTGCTGGCCGTGAAGCTGGGAACCGGGGGAGGCCCCTGTTGGCCGCCCGCAATGAACGTCGTCAGCCCATGAATCAACGTAGGCACCATGGCATTGAGCTTCGTTCCTAGTTGTTGTTCCACTTGCTCTTGGACAAGCTCCGGAATCCGTGCCACTTGTGCCTTGAGTGCTTCAACCTCGCGCGTCTGGCTTTCCGAGCTGGCCTTTTTCTCCTTCCGCACACCAGCGGTATAGTATGACCCCCATTTTGTGGACAAGCCTTTGCCGGCCACACGACCAGCTGATGTCGGCTTAGTGAGCTTATCCTTGCTTTTCATTATGTTCAACGCCCTATTTAAAGGGGTGTCGAAAGGGGAGCTCTGAGACGAGCGGCGCTACTGCTTTCAGTTTCCTGCGAAAGGAACGTGAACCATTTAGAAATATTGGGGATTAATTAGAGTGCAACCATATGGAGCTAATTACGCGGGGGTGTATTCCTTACCAGAACAAGCTCAAGCGCCCTGGTCTTCGGATCCGTGGTAAGCTCCTTTGTTATCGGCTCCTCCTTGTACCGGGCCCTGACATAGTTCTTGGTCTGCTTGTTACCGCTGTATTTCTCGAAGCGGGGCAGTAGGCCTTGCTCGGCACGCTCCGCGTCCTCCTTGTCCCATATAGGCTCCGCCACTCTGTAACCGCCGGGACCGAGTTTGTGTTCCCCTAAGTTCAACTCCCGCATTTCTTTCCCCCACTGACTTGATTCGGAGGTTGCACTGCTCGAGCACTTGATCTTGAACTCCTTGTACTCATCTTCGCTCATCAAAGGATATTTCACCTTGATCTTCTCATAACTATCACCTTTATCAATCATTTTCTTCACCGTGCTTCTCCAAGTAGACAGGGCCGTGCTCATCTTCGTGGGGGCGGCACTGTTCACTTTATTCCCTGAGAGGCATGTGTTTTCAAATTTGGCGGGGAACTTGTATCGGTCGTGCAGCTTCATGAAGAGGAGGTTGCGCAAATTCCCTCGGTCCTTATGCCTAAGGTTCTCGGTGTTGATCGAGACGGTGCTCCGGAGAATGCACCCGAGCTGAACCGAGTACCCCTTGACGATATGTTTGGGCTCCGTTGGATTCCTGTCGGAGTCCACTTGAGTGAATTCCTCCGTGACGGTGCGGAGCGCATTCGGACGCCGGTCCTTCCTTTGCTTCTTCGATTGGCTGCCATCTGTGTGTGCGCCGCCATCATCAGTGGTGGCATCCTCGGCGGCACCATCAGTGGTGTCATCCCCGACGCCACCAGGGGTTGTGTAATTAGGATCGGTGTCTTCCGCGGCGTCCTCATAGTGGTGAGGTTATTCCTCCATCTCCTGGGACAGCTCCCAGAATTTCTTGCCGCCCGAACCACCGGCCTCGTCGTTGTGGGCCATGTTTCGCTCTAAATAGGAAAAAAGTTTGGTCAAAAAGTTGGTTATTGTCAAGGAACAAGATCATGGTCTCATCATTTCGGGTTTGTCGACACCGAGGCACCCTAAAAGCCTAAGCTTTCATCATTTAGGGTTTGTCGACGCCGAGGCACCCTAAAAGCCTAAGTGTACATCATTTAGGTTCTCATCGACACCGAGGAATCCGGGGCAGCCAAGTTAAGTTTTCATCATTTAGGGTTTATCGATGCCGAGGCACCCTAGGTTAGGCCTAATCACTTGGCTCTATTGCCACCTATGGTTTAATACAACAAGAATAAAGGGGCAGTTGATCCTACTTAATTAAGTATTAAGATACCCCAGCCCATGCATTAGTAGCAAGTACCTCATATGTCCGATTTTTAGCAAAGTCATGCTAAAATTCACAGAAAATTTCAGCATGACCTTTGCTGAAAATAGGACATATGGAGTACCCGAATTTGCGGGAACGTAAGTTAATCGACATTCCAGCAAACTCAAGGGCCTCTCAGGGTACCTGCAAAATTATCACAACACGAAGGGCCTCTCAAGGGCCTCAAGTAGCAGCGGCGTCTCCCAGGACCCTTTTTTGCTAAATTTCTTTGAGCAACAATCAGAGCAGAAAATTCAGCATATTTCTATACAATAGCACTGTAAAGATGAAGAACAGTTCTACAGCAGCCCATTTATATACCTAGCAGGTTGTTGGAAATGGATTGTTCTACCTAGCAGGTTGTTGGAAATGGATTGTTCTACCTAGCAGGTTGTTGGAAATTCAGTTGCTTTTTTCATTAGGGCTGGCAACAAGACATGGTCAAATTTCAATTAAGATTATCTATTGGTTCAAGACTGGCAACAAGACTTGTTCTACAAAATCAATTATCTATTGAGTAGTTCTTGTGCTCATCCAGTAGCAACATCTTTCATACATGATCAGTAGGCATGTACCAAATTTTTATTTAAACAGAATTTGCAAATCACCAAGAGCTCTACTAGTTTCAGACTAGATTTACAATAAATACACTAGAGTATTTGACCAATAGTCAGTTACATTTACACTAGACTGAAGAAATTGCTGCATCACTAGACTGAAGAAATTGTGTTGTCAGTTAGGGACTGAAGAAAATGTGCTGCAGATTTTGATTTGCTTGCTGATCTTCGGTTAACTCCATAGAAGAGTTTTGTACTGATTCAGTTAACTGACAGCAAGTAACAACATGTTCTAACAGCAATAGTTTCAGAGTACTACTCCAAAATCCTCCTAGTTGTAGCTCACCTAAATGGTTGAATTCAAAGAACTACAGTGGTCTTCAGTGATTGAGAGCTTAAAATTTCCAACAATCTAAACAAACAAAGTAAAAAAGGATCAGTATCCCATTTCAGCTGATTTATTCTTCATAAGCATAGGCTTTGTTTGTTGGAAACTAGCTTGTGAAACTGAAATTTAACAGTAAACTGAATTACTGTCATTTAACAGTAAACTGAATTTTAAACTGAGTACTGGAGTAAACTTGCTGGAGTACAAATTTATGCATTACTCCATATATTTTGAAATACCTACTGCTATGAGCTATGTCAACAGGGCTACTCCAGTGCACATCACTGCCCAGAGCAAACCTACTCTTCTCTCTCTACCCAACGGGCTAATCTATATGAATGCTGTTTTATCAACGGGCCATATAGCGATAAGAACGACTGTTGCTGCCTATGAAGCACAACACAGATGTATGGCATGAACAAATTCAATCTACAATGAGACTGAAGCATCTAGAAGATCAAAGTAATCATGTCAAATTGCAAAAAAATTCATTTGTTTAAGAATGTTTGGCACTTTAACTAGAATCATGCATTGGTGCAAAGTTGCTCCTGTACACTATAACATCTGAAAGATGGAGATCACAGAGTTGCATCTGAAAGATGGGTTGGATCGAGGAAAAAAATGGGGGCGAGGGGGAAGATGGAATCGGGGGCTCTGTACCTGCGGTGGCTGCGGCTGGAGGACGGCACCGTCGACAAACTCGAGGGCGGGGGCACCGGATGCTCCTCTCATTGATGGGGGAGGGGAGAGGCTGGAGGCAAACCCTAGCCGCCAAGCGCACGAGTGCTGCAGCTAGGTGGAGTAACCTCTGCCGGAGACGACGGAGTAGGTGGCCGACGTCGTGGTTGGTGAGGAGCAGGTGGCCGGCATCGTGGTTGGTGAGGAGACCGCAAGGAAGAGCGCCCCGTCCGAGGAGGTGGTTGGTGCCTTGGCGGCCGGCGGCGGCGGAGGCCTGGAGGATGTGGAAGAAGGCACAGACGGCGAGGTGGAGTCCGGTGAGGGTCGGGGCGGCGGGGGTGGGGGCGTGGGGGCGCGGGGGCAGCGGGGGTGGAGTCCGGTGAGGGTCGGGGCGGTGGCGTCGTGGGTCGGGGCAGGACGCGGGTGGATCTGGTGGTGAGGTAGAGAGGGTCGAAGGGGATCTGGCAAGAGAGAGGGAGGATAGCTAGGGGGAGGGTTCTAATGGCACACCGTCCAGTCGTGCGCCATAAGTATTACTATTCTAATTTCAAAGTCGGCGAGTCGACCCTCGAAGTCGACATGCATTTCGCGGCGACCCTCACGGTGACCCCATCCAGTGAGCCTGCCGAGGTGCCTGTTGACGGACAGACCAACGGGGTTCTCGACGCCTAGATAATTCGTGCAGTAGGAGATGCACTCTTCGGTCAGAAAGCCCCTGGCTATACTTCCCTCTGGACGTGACATGTTGCGAACGTATCCTTTGATGACACCATTTATCCTTTCGAAAGGCATCATGCTGTGCAGGAATGTCGGCCCGAGTTGGATGATATCCTCCACGATATGGACCAGCAGATGCACCATAACATCGAAGAATGCGGGCGGGAAGTACATCTCAAGCTCGCAAAGTATCACCACGATCTCTTCCTGTAGCCTTCTGAGTTGCCTCACGCCAATCGACTTCCAAGAGATGACGTCGAAAAAGTTGCATAGGCCAAATAGCATTTCACGGACGTGCGTGTCCATGATCCCACGGGTTGCAACTGGAAGTATCTGCGTCATCAGCACGTGACAGTCGTGAGACTTCATCTCGCTAAACTTCTGCTTCGCTCGGTCTAGGTATCTGCTTATCTTCCCCGCGTAACCGTAAGGAAGTTTTACTCCTAGGAGGCAGGTGAAAAACTGCTCGATCTTCTCCTGACTTAGAGTGAAGCACGCGGGAGGGTAGTCATTTCCAGTCTTCTTGGGCTTTTTGCCTTTGCGACGACTTTCTGTGTCCTGCTTCGCCTCATCATCATCATCATCATCATCATCATCATCATCATCATCATCATTAGCGTGAAGCTCCTGCCTGATGCCCATTGATTTCAAGTCTGCCCTTGCTTTCGGCCCATCTTTGGTCCTCTCTGGCATGTTGAGCAGGGTACCAAGTAGACTCTCACACACGTTCTTCGTGATATGCATGACATCAAGGCTGTGAGGCACATGGTGGATCTTCCAGTACGGCAAGTCCCAGAAAACAGACCTCGTTTTCCATACCTTCAGCAGCGGCTCTGGCGCCTTTCGCTTCTTTCCCGGCTCTGGTGCCTTTTGCTTCTTTCCCGGCAGTGGGCAGTCTTTCCAATTTTTCAACAGCTCGTCTATTTCCTCGCCGCTCCTCGTACACGGGCGTTTTTGGGGTTCGGTTTCACCATCGAACAGATCCTTGCGTTTCCTCCACAGGTCATCGTCGCGAAGCCACCTTCGATGTCCCATGAACACGGTTTTTGAAGACCCGAGATCTCTATCTAGCTGGCGATACGTTGTGTCATCCATGCACCTTACGCATCCAGAAAATCCGTGGACTACCTGCCCCGCGAGATATCCGTAACCGAGATAGTCGTGCACTGTCGTGAGCAGTGCGGCTCTCATAGGGAAATATTCTTTCTCTGCGGCGTCCCACGTATTGGCTCGCATTTTCCACAGCGTGTCTAGCTCCTCCTTCAGCAGCCCCAGATACAGATTAATGTTGTTCCCTGGTTGTTTTGGCCCTTCAATTAGCATACTCATGTGAATGTACTTCCTCTTCATGCACAACCAGGGGGGAAGGTTGTACATCCACACAAACACAGGCCAGGTGCTATGTGTGCTTCTCTGGCTGCCAAAGGGATTGACTCCATCGGTGCTCGCGCCCAGCACGATGTTCCTTGGATCCTTCACAAATTCCGGGTATTCGAAGTTCAATGCTTGCCACTGGCTTGCATCCTTAGGGTGACTCAGCATCTTGTCTTTTTTATTTATCTCCGGATCATTTCCCTCATCTTCCCGCTTCTTCTCCTCCCTATCCGCGTGCCAACGCAGGAGCTTTGCTACCTTAGGGTCCGCGAAATACCGCTGCAGACAGGAGTGATCGGAAAGTACCACACTGATTTTCAAGGAGCTTTCTTCCTCTTCTTGTATCGAGTGACGCTGCACACCGGACATATGGTAGAATCCGCGTGCTCGTCCCGATAAATGATAAAATTGTTCATGCACACATGGTATTTCACGTGCGGAAAATCCAGAGGACACACGATTTTCTTCGCCTCCTCGAAACTGGTCGGGCACTTGTTCCCCTTGGGAAGACGTTCGTGCCAGAATGACATGTTCTCATCGAAGCATGCGTCGGTCATTTTGTGTTTTACCTTCATCTCCAGAGCCATGAGCGTTACTTTCAGACGGGTATCCTCGGGCCTGCATCCTTCATACAATGGAGTAACCGCGTCTATCTCTAGTTGATCCAGCTTGGCTTTCTCTTGGGCGGCAGCTCTTGCGTTATCCGTCTGCTTGAGAAGCAGCTCTTGAATATGAGGGTCATGCACCCAGCCTCCATCGTCGTCTGCTCCGGCATCTTCATCTTCATGATCATGCCCTTCGTCTTGATCTTCCCCATCATCATTTACGACATCTTCTACATGATGACTGTGTACAGCATCATCGTCGTGATCATGTCCTGGAGATTCTTCGTCTTCTCGCCCGCCCTCGTCGCGGTGGTACTTGTCTTGTTGCCCTTCCTCATTTCTTCCCCGACCCCCATGGACGACTTCATAGTCATCTTCATCACCTTGCCACCGATAGCCATCCATGAAACCACGCAAGAGCAGGTGGTCCCACACCTGCCCGAAATCCGGGTCCGCAATAAGGCTCTTCAGCTTGCATCTTCGACACGGACATCTTATCTCCGCCTCGTTCTTTTGAAGCATCTCGGCCTTCGCGGAGCTCAAAAACCTATTCACGATGCCTTCAGTCATCGTGCGGACCATGGTCGCCTGCAGGGTAGAGCAAAATGATATTTTAGAACCAAGAAAAAATTTGGCATGACCTTCCCTAAAAATAGGACAAAAAAGAATGCATAGTGCCAAAATTCTCGCCGAAATGGAAATGAATCAAAACATTCCGGAAAAATATTGGCAACTACCGCATTTCAAATACCGGTACCTTCAAACACAAACATATATGCAACACCACAAACACATGCAACACCACAAACATACATAGATCTAGCTAGGCCACAAAAAGTGCATGTGCACGTTGTTGGAGCGAGCTAGGGAGAAAAAAAAGTAGATCTACATCATGAAGATAGCTTTCCCTTTACTTAGCTATCAAAAAAGGTAATTTCACCACTTAATTTTGATGAATCTATGGTGGAAATGAGGTGAGGAGGAGGAGGCAGCCGAGACAAGCTTGGAGGAGGAGGTGGAGAGAATGAAGTGGGGAAAGTGAGTGGGTAGGTGGGCTGTCCAAAATATCTTGTTGGTCCGAGGTTACTAATGGCGCACCACCACATAATGCGCCATTAGCAACCCTGGTTACTAATGGCGCACCTGCAGGTGGTGCGCCATTAGTAGGTATGCAAAAAAGTAAAAAAAAATATATATATACTAATGGCGCACTGTCTTGGCCGTGCGCCATTACTAGTTCTAACTAGTAATGGCGCACTTTGTCATCATGCGCCATTAGTTTGTATGCAAAAATGGGAAAAAAATCAATAGTAGTGGCGCACCGTGAGTCTGGTGCGCCATTAGTGTCTTCCACACTAATGGCGCACCTGCAACCAGTGCGCCATTAGTATATAGTAGTGGCGCACTGTTTACCTGGCGCGCCATTAGAATCAGTCCTATCTATAGCCCTTTTCCTAGTAGTGGATCTTTGGTTATGGCAGGGCTCTTCCAAGGTTTACAAACCAAAGCTGTTCTACTGCCATGCTTTTCAAAATGAAATATTCAACCACTTGCTGTGCTGGATCTGGAAATCCTCTTGCACTATTAAGATCAAGGTTTTTGCTTGGATGCTCATCATGGACAGACTCAACACCAAGGATATGGTTGATAGGAGGCACTGGCACATGGATGATGGTGTTACTTGTAAGCTCTGCCCCCTTCAGGCAAGAGAACCAGAGACCATCTCTTTTTCAACTGCAATTTCAGTGTCAGAGTTTGGAATTATTTGCAGATTGATTGGTCGGATGGAATCTCAATATCTGATTTGGTCATCCAGGCAAGGAGGAGTTTTGATAAGCCATTCTTCACTGAAGTAGTGTTTATTGCCTGCTGGAATATCTGGATCATCAGGAATGCCAAGGTTTTCAGAGGTGAGAGGGCAAGTTTCAATAAATGGAGAGGAGCTTTCAGGCATGACATAACTCTGATGCAGCACAGAATCAAATCTGTTTACAAGGATGAATTGCTCAAGTGGATATCTTTCCTGCCACCCTAAGTTTTACCTTCTCTTTATTTTATTTTCTTCTTTACTTTTGGTTACCTCTTGTAATCATGTTGTTGTAACTATTGTCTGGTTTTAATAAAGTTTTGAAATGATGTGGGGTTTTTGCCCCACAGTTCACAGTAAAAAAAACTACCATACTTCTACTATATCAATTCTGAAAAATTAGGACAATGTAGAAAATTTTCATATTAATCATCTTAAAAAAATAAGAATTTATAACATTCCAGTTAATTTTCAAAATTCCTAGACTAAGTGCAAAAGTTTCTGTTTTTCCACAAAATCAAGTCAACTATCATCCACACTATCCCTTAAGCTTTACTTGGCACTTTATTGAAACAAAAGCTATAAAACATGATTACTATAGTAGCCTAATCATGTGAACACACAAAAATAGTAGGGGTAAATGTTGGGTTGTTGATACGTCTCCAACGTATCTATAATTTTTTATTATTCCATCCTATTATATTTTCTGTTTTGGATGTTTAATGGGCTTTACTATGCAGTTTTATATTATTTTTGGGTCTAACCTATTAACCGAAGGCCTAGTGCAAATTGCTGTTTTTTTGCCTATTTTAGTGTTTCGCAGAAAAGGAATATCAAACGGAGTCCAAACGGAATGAAACCTTCGGGAGAGTTATTTTTGGAACAAATGCAATCCAGGATACTTGTAGTGGGGGTCAAGAAAGAACCGAGGAGGCCACGAGGTAGGAGGGCGCGCCCCCACCCTCGTGGGCCCCTCGTGGCTCCACCGACCTACTTCTTTCGCCAATATATACTCATATACCCTGAAAACATCCGAGAGCACCACGAAACCCTATTTCCACCACCGCAACCTTCTGTACCCATGAGATCCCATCTTGGAGCCTTTTCTGTCGCTCTGCCGGAGGGGGAATCGATCACGGAGGGCTTCTACATCAACACTGTAGCCTCTCCGATGATGTGTGAGTAGTTTACCATAGACCTTCGGGTCCATAGTTATTAGCTAGATGGCTTCTTCTCTCTCTCTTTGGATCTCAAAACAAAGTTCTCCTCGATCTTCTTGGAGATCTATTCGATGTAATTCTTTTTGTGGTGTGTTTGTCGAGATCCGATGAATTGTGGGTTTATGATCAAGATTATCTATGAACAATATTTGAATCTTCTCTGAATTCTTTTATGCATGATTTAATTATCTTTGCAAGTCTCTTCGAATTATCAGTTTGGTTTGGCTTACTAGATTGATCTTTCTTGCAATGGGAGAAGTGCTTAGCTTTGGGTTCAATCTTGCGGTGTCCTTTCCCAGTGACAGCAGGGGCAGCAAGGCACGTAGTGTATTGTTGCCATCAAGGATAAAAAGATGGGGTTTATATCATATTGCTTGAGTTTATCCCTCTACATCATGTCATCTTGCCTAATGCGTTACTCTATTCTTATGAACTTAATACTCTAGATGCATGCTGGATAGCGGTCGATGTGTGGAGTAATAGTAGTAGATGCAGAATTTTCTTGGTCTACTTGTCGTGGACATGATGCCTATATACATGATCATGCTTAGATATTCTTATAACTATGCGCTTTTCTATAAATTGCTCGATAGTAATTCATTCACCCACCGTAAATTATGCTATCTTGAGAGAAGCCACTAGTGAAACCTATGGCCCCCGGGTCTATCTTTCATCATATTATGTTCCTATTAATTTACTATTCCTTCTGACTTTTATTTTGCAATCTTTACTTTCCAATCTATATCTTAAAAATACCAAAAATATTTATCTTATTATCTCTATCAGATCTCACTTTTGCAAGTGGATGTGAAGGGATTAACAACCCCTTTATTGTGTTGGTTGCAAGGTTCTATTTGTTTGCGTAGGTACGAGGCGACTTGTGTGTAACCTCCTACTGGATTGATACCTTGGTTCTCAAAAACTGAGGGAAATACTTACGCTGATTTGTTGTATCACCCTTTCCTCTTCAAGGGAAAACCAACGCATGCTCAAGAGGTAGCAAGAAGGATTTCTGGCGCCGTTGCCGGGGAAGCTAACGCTAAGTCAAGACATACCAAGTACCCATCACAACTCTTATCCCTCGCATTACATTAGTTTCCCTTTGCCTCTCATTTTCCTCTCCCCCACTTCACCCTTGCCATTTTTATTCGCCCTCTTTTTCCGTTCGCCATTTTCTCTTTCTTCTTATGTGCTTGTGTGTTGGATTGTTTGTCACAATGGCTCAAGACAATACTAAATTGTGTGATTTTTCCAATACCAACAATAATGATTTTCTTAGCACTCCGATTGCTCCTCTTACCGATGCTGAATCTTGTGAAATTAATGCTACTTTGTTGAATCTTGTCATGAAAGATCAATTCTTTGGCCTTCCTAGTGAAGATGCCGCTACTCATCTAAACAACTTTGTTGATTTGTGTGATATGCAAAAGAAGAAAGACGTGGATAATGATATTGTTAAATTGAAGCTATTTCCGTTTTCACTTAGATATCGTGCTAAAACTTGGTTTTCGTCTTTGACTAAAAATAGTATTGATTCATGGAATAAGTGCAAAGATGCTTTTATCTCTAAGTATTTTCCTCCCGCTAAGTGCAATGATATTATGAATTTTAAGCAACTTGATCATGAGCATGTTGCACAATCTTGGGAGAGGATGAAATTAATGATTCGCAATTGCCCTACACATGGATTAAATTTATGGATGATCCTACACAATTTTTATGCCGGGTTGAATTTTGCTTCTAGAAATCTTTTAGATTCGGCAGCGGGAGGCACTTTTATGGAAATTACTTTAGGAGAAGCTACTAAACTCCTAGATAATATTATGGTTAATTATTCTCAATGGCACACCGAAAGATCTACTAGTAAAAAGGTTCATGCGATAGAAGAGATTAATGTTTTGAGTGGAAAGATGGATGAACTTATGAAATTGTTTGCTAATAAGAGTGCTCCTATTGATCCTAATGATATGCCTTTGTCCACTTTGATTGAGAATAATAATGAATCTATGGATGTTAATTTTGTTGGTAGGAATAATTTTGGTAACAACGCGTATAGAGGAAACTTTAATCCTAGGCCGTTTCCTAGTAATTCCTCTAATAATTATGGTAATTCCTACAAAAACTCTTATGGAAATTTTAATAAGATTCCCTATGATTTTGAGAATAGTGTTAAAGAATTTATGATTTCCCAAAAGAATTTCAATGCTTTGCTTGAAGAAAAATTGCCTAAGATTGATAAATTGGCTAGGAACGTGGATAGAATTTCTCTTGATGTTGATTCTTTGAAACTTAGATCTATTCCACCTAAGCATGATATCAATGAGTCTCTCAAATCTATGAGAGTTTCCATTGATGAGTGCAAGGAAAGAACTGCTAGGATGCATGCTAAGAAAGATTGCTTTGTAAAGGCGTGTTCTTCTAGCTTTCATGACAATAGGGATGAAGATCTAAAAGTGATTGATGTCTCTCCTATTAAATCTTTGTTTTGCAATATGAATCTTGATTATGATGGGACTGGAGATGAGTCAACTTTATTTAACAGGTGACCCAATGATTCGGAGTTTCTAGATCTTGATACGAAAATTGGTAAAAGTGGGACTGATGAGGTCAAAACTTTACATAGCAATGAACCCACTATTTTGGATTTCAAGGAATTTCATTATGATAATTGTTCCTTAATAGATTGTATTTCCTTGTTGCAATCCGTGTTAAATTCTCCTCATGCTTATAGTCAAAATAAAGCTTTTACCAAACATATCGTTGATGCCTTAATGCAATCCTATGAAGAAAAGCTTGAATTAGAAGTTTCTATCCCTAGAAAACTTTATGATGAGTGGGAACCTACTATTAAAATTAAGATAAAGAACATGAATGCTATGCTTTATGTGATTTGGGTGCTAGTGTTTCCACGATTCCAAAAACTTTGTGTGATGTGCTAGGTTTCCGTGAATTTGATGATTGTTCTTTAAATTTGCATCTTGCGGATTCCACCATTAAGAAAACCTATGGGAAGAATTAATGATGTTCATATTGTTGCAAATAGGAATTATGTTCCCATAGATTTCATTGTTCTTGAAATAGATTGCAATCCTACATGTCCTATTATTCTTGGTAGACCTTTCCTTAGAACGATTGGTGCAATTATTGATATCAAAGAAGGAAATATTAGATTCTGATTTCCGTTAAGGAAAGGCATGGAACTCTTTCCTAGGAAGAAAATTAAATTACCTTATGAATCTATTATGAGAGCCACTTATGGATTTCATACCAAAGATGATAATACCTAGATCTATTCTTGCCTTTATGCCTAGCTAGGGGCGTTAAACGATAGCGCTTGTTGGGATGCAACCTAATTTATTTTTGTTTCTTGCTTTTTGGTTATGTTTAGTAATAAATAATTCATCTATCTTCTGTTAAGATGTGTTTTCATGTTTTAAATTAGTGTTTGTGCCAAGTAGAACCAATAGGATCTTCTTGGGTGATAGTTGTTTGATCTTGCTGAAAAAGACATAAACTTTGCGCTCACGAAAATAATTGTTAAAATTCACCAGAACATGCTAAAATACCAATTCTTTCGAAGTAGATCATTATACAAATTGTCCAGGTTGTCCTAGTTTTTCAGAAATTTTGGAGTTTTAGAAGTATTCGAACAAATCTGATTACTACAGATTGTTCTGTCTTTGACAGATTCTGTTTTCCATGTGTTGTTTGCTTATTTTGATGAATCTATGGCTAGTATCGAGGGGTATGAACCATAGAGAAGTTGGAATACAGTAGGTTTAACATAAATATAAATAAAGAATGAGTTCATTACAGTACCTTATGGTGGTGATTTGTGTTCTTATACTAACGGAGCTCATGAGCTTTTCTGTTGTGTTTTGTGTTGTGAAGTTTTTAAGTTTTGGGTAAATATTTGATGGATTATGGAATAAGGAGTGGCAAGAGCCTAAGCTTGGGGATGCCCAAGGCACCCTATGTAACGCCCCGGATGTAACTTTCCATATTCGTAACTCCAACTCTTGCCTTTTCCGGAGATGCGATATGATATTTCCTTCGTGGTTGGGTTTTTTCTTTTGTTTTGCTTTTTGTTCGTGTCTTGCATTTCATCTCTTAGCATCATGCGCATTGCATCTGCATGTTTTCAAAGCTTGCACCCATTCGTAGTTATCGCGTTCCCCTTTGCTTTCGTTGACCGTTCCGAGACCAACCGTGTTTTCGTTTCCCTCTTGTCCAACCACCTAACCTCTCTTGCCAGCTCGCAGCCCCCTCGCGCGCGTGTCCGAAACATCCCCGAACCCGAACTGCACGGTCATGACCGTTGGATTCGAATCATCCCCTAACATCTATAAAACATCTCTGTTTTCTTATTTGGACCCCGTAGCCTATTTATCTCGATCGTTTGATTTTAATCGGAGGGTCCTATTAGCGCCTAACCAAAATCCTTGCTATATATACTGCCTAACCCTAGATTCCAAGAGCCATGTCCCATCCTTCCGTGTCCGCCGCCGCCACTGTTCTCTCGGGATCCCTCCCGATCCACCTCGTCTTCAGCCACCCACCAACCAGAGCATCGCCCGATCCTCTCTGTCCCATCCAACTTAGATCCACCTCCCATGATTCCCGCACACGCAGCCAACCCCGAGCGCCGCCCTCACCCTCGAGCTCCACCGGAATCGCGCCCCTGGATCCTCTGCTTCGAGCACCTCCATGGAGTCGAGCTCCTACACCTCCTCTTGTTCTTCCCGAGGGTCAACAGAGCTTGCCAGCCTCCTCTGCCTTGTCCCCGCCTGCCGTTCCTGTGCCGCTCCTCGCTGGAACTGCGTCCAGCCGTCGTCCTTCGTCCCCGCAACCTCCCGGCTCTCTTGGTCGATGCAGGGAGACGAGCTCCTCCCGAGGCCAGCCACCTAACCAGCAGCCGCTCCAGGCCGTCGCCCCAGTCATCCTCGACCTCCTCCCCGTCCCGTTCGTCTGCACCGCTGTCGTCACGCCAAGGCCGGCGCCCCTCTGCTCAGCTCGTCTCGGACTAGCAGCAGGTCCACGCCGCCCCTCCTTCTTTTCTCTGCTCATTGGACCGACTGACCCTGTCGTCACCGCCGTTTTGTGCAGGTCCAGACGACCACTCAAGCAGGCAGGGCCACCCGAGAGGCCCAGCCCCGAGGAGACCCCATATCACCTTCGTCCTTGCCATCTCAGGCCAGATCCGGAGGTTCGCCGCCCCTCTTCATCCCCGCCATCCCCGTCGCTTGCGGCCGCCAAGTCCCAGCCGCGCCAGGCCACCGTGGCGCGTCGTCTACTTCTCCTGCAACGAGCAGCAGCAGCTGAGTCGTCGTCTCGTTGACCGCGGCCCCGCGCCTCCTTGTTCGATCCAGCCAAGACCAGCTGCGACCGGCCCAGCCGCGCCCTTCAGCCACCCCAGTACACCACCGAGCCAACCCAAGTGCCGTGGTGAGAAGTCCAGTCCGCCTCAGATTTGGCCTGCGTAGTTTTTTTTCTATGTCTGGCGAATTTCTCTATTTATCCTAAGAGTGCAGTTTTGCAGAAAACCCTCCTAGTTCATGCATTTAATTACTCACAAACCGTGCATCGGATTAAAATGTTTTAAATATGTAAAATGCTTAGAATTTTGTGCAGATTAATAATATGCCACTTTCATCCATGTTTAAAATGTTTAAAATGATGTTTATTTAAATTTGCTCAAATGCCATGTTAAAATGATTTATTTCATAACTAAATAACCGTAGCTCCAATTTTAGTAAACTTTATATGTAAATGGGGTGGAAAAATGCCTAGTTTAACATGGTGCATTTCATTTTGCTGTTTAACATCATTAAAATATGTTTTAGGGCATAACAGTACCAAAACTAAAATATGGACATGAGGATTTTCCGGAATTATTGTTTGTTGTTTCCGGCCTCATTTAAATTTCCTAGATACATAGTTTTATTATGCTTCACCTCTTGCCATGTTAATCAACATTTAATATTGTTGGGTACCTAAATGGGAGCTAACTAAATAGTTGAATGTGGTGTTTTGTGAATATGCAACTCGTTGCATATTGAGCTCCACTTAACTTGTAGTATTGTTTGTTGCACTTTGCCATGCCATGCCTCATTAAACCGGACATGCATCATACATACTTGTTTGTGCATCATGCCATGTTTATGCTTATGCATTTACCATGTTGTTTGTTTCTTTACGGTGTTGCTTCCTAGTTCCGGTAATGTTGCGATTGTGAGGATTCGTTCGACTACTCCCGTTCGTCTTCTTCCTGGACTCGTTCTTCTTCCTAGCGGGATTTCAGGCAGGATGACCGCTACCCTGGATCTCACTACTATCATTGCTATGCTAGTTGCTTCGTTCTATCGCTTTGCCCCGCTACCTATCTCTTGTTGATCAAGCCACCAAAATTGCCATGTCAGCCTCTAACCTTTTTCACCCTTCCTAGCAAACCGTTGTTTGGCTATGTTACCGCCTTGCTCAGCCCCTCTTATAGCGTTATTAGTTGCAGGTGAAGTTGATGATTGCTCCATGGTGGACAAGATTATGTTGGGATATCACAATATCTCTTATATTATTAATGCATCTATATATTTGGTAAAGGGTGGAAGGCTCGGCCTTATGCCTGGTGTTTTGTTCCACTCTTGCCACCCTAGCTTCCATCATACTGGTGTTATGTTCCCGGATTTTGCGTTCCTTACGCGGTTGGGTGATTTATGGGACCCCATTGACAGTTCGCTTTGAATAAAACTCCTCCAGCAAGGACCAACCTTGGTTTTACCATTTGCCTCACCTAGCCCTTTTTCCCTTGGGTTTTCGGAGCCCGAGGGTCATCTTTATTTACCCCCCCCGGGCCAGTGCTCGTCGTGAGTGTTGGTCCAACCTGTCAGCCGCTGGTGGCCACCAAGGGCAACTCTGCGATGGCCTACCGGAAGTTTGGACAATCCGGTGTGCCCTGAGAACGAGATATGTGCAGCTCCTATCAGGATTTATCGGCACATTCGGGCGGCTTTGCTGGTCTTGTTTTACCATTGTCGAAATGTCTTGTAAACCGGGATTCCGAGACTGATCGGGTCTTCCTGGGAGAAGGTATATCCTTCGTTGATCGCGAGAGCTTATCATGGGCTAAGTTGGGACACCCCTGCAGGGTATTATCTTTTGAAAGCCGTGCCCGCGGTTATGTGGCAGATGGGAATTTGTTAATGTCCGGTTGTAGATAACTTGACACCAGATACGAATTAAAATGCATCAACCGTGTGTGTAGCCGTGATGGTCTCTTCTCGGCGGAGTCCGGGAAGTGAATACGGTTTTGGGTTATGATTGACGTAAGTAGGTGTTCAGGATCACCTCTTGATCATTGCTAGCTTCACGACCGTTACTTTTGCTCCTCTTCTCGCTCTCATTTGCGTATGTTAGCCACCATACATGCTTAGTCGCTGCTGCAACCTCACCACTTTACCCCCTTCCTTTCCCATTAAGCTTTGCTAGTCTTGATACCCATGGTAATGGGATTGCTGAGTCCTCGTGGCTCACAGATTACTACAACAACAGTTTCAGGTACAGGTTATGCGATGATCTTGACGCGAGAGCGATGCTTGCTTGTTTTGGAGTTCTTCTTCCGCTTCTTCTTCGATCAGGGGATAGGTTTCAGGTCAGCAGCCTGGGCTAGCAGGGTGGATGTCGTTTGAGCTTCTGTTTGTGTTTCATCCATAGTCGGATGTTGATCTTATGTATGTTGTATTGATGTATTCGTGTGGCATTGTATGCCTTATGTATGTATCCCCATCTATTATGTAATGTTGATGTAATGATATCCACCTTGCAAAAGCGTCTTCAAGATGCGCTTCTATCCTTGGTGGGACCTTCGAGTTCCTTTAGGATAGGGACGCATCTTGGGCGTGACACCCTAAGGGAAAATTCAAGGACAACCAAAAGCCTAAGCTTGGGGATGCCCCGGAAGGCATCCCCTCTTTCGTCTTTGTCTGTCGGTAACTTTACTTGAGGCTATATTTTTATTCACCACATGATATGTGTTTTGCTTGGAGTGTCTTGTATGATTTGAGTCTTTGCTTTTTAGTTTACCACAATCATCCTTGCCGTACACACATTTTGGAGAGACACACATGAATCAGAATTTATTAGAATACTCAATGTGCTTCACTTATATCTTTTGAGCTAGATAATTTTACTCTAGTGCTTCAGTTATATCTTTTAGAGCACGGTGGTGGTTTTATTTTATAGAAATAATTGATCTCTCATGCTTGACTTATATTATTTTGAGAGTCTTTTAGAACAGCATGGTAGTTTGCTTTGTCTATAAAATTAGTCCTAATATGATGAACATCCAAGATAGGTATAATAAAAACTATCATATAAAGTGCATCGAATACTATGAGAAGTGTTATACTTGATAATTATTTTGAGATATGAAGATGGTGATATTAAAGTCATGCTAGTTGAGTAGTTGTGAATTTGAGAAATACTTGTTCTAAAGTTTGTGATTCCCGTAGCATGCACGTATGGTGAACCGTTATGTCATGAAGTCGGAGCATGATTTATTTATTGATTGTCTTCCTTATGAGTGGCGGTCGGGGACGAGCGATGGTCTTTTCCTACCAATATATCCCCTAGGAGCATGCGCATAGTACTTTGTTTCGATAACTAATAGATTTTTGCAATAATTATGTGAGTTCTTTATGACTAATGTTGAGTCCATGGATTATACGCACTCTCACCCTTCCACCATTGCTAGCCTCTCTAACACCTTCCTCAAAACAGCCACCATACCTACCTATTATGGCATTTCCATAGCCATTCTGAGATATATTTCCATGCAACTTACCACCGTTCCATTTATTATGACACGTTCCATCATTGTCATATTGCTTTGCATGATCATGTAGTTGACATCGTATTTGTGGCAAAGCCACCTTTATAATTCTTTCATACATGTCACTCTTGATTCATTGCATGCCCCGGGACACTGCCGGAGGCATTCACATAGAGTCATATTTTGTTCCAAGTATTGAGTTTTAATTTTTGAGTTGTAAGTAAATAAAAGTGTGATGATCATCATTATTAGAGCATTGTCCCAAGTGAGGAAATGATGATGGAGACTATGATTCCCCCACAAGTCGGGATGAGACTCCGGACAAAAAGAAAAAAAGAGGCCATAAAAAAAGCGAAAAAGGCCCAAATAAAAAAATAAAAAAAATATGAGAGAAAAAAGAGAGAAGGGACAATGTTACTATCCTTTTACCACACTTGTGCTTCAAAGTAGCAGCATGATCTTCATAATAGAGAGTCTCCTATGTTGTCACTTTCATATACTAGTGGGGATTTTACATTATAGAGCTTGGCTTGTATATTCCAATGATGGGCTTCCTCAAAATGCCCTAGGTTTTCGTGAGCAAGCGAGTTGGATGCACACCCACTTAGTTTCTTTTGTTGAGCTTTCATACACTTATAGCTCTAGTGAATTCATTGCATGGCAATCCCTCCTCACTCACATTGATATCTATTGATGGGCATCTCCATAGCCTGTTGATATGCCTAGTTGATGTGAGACTATCTTCTCCTTTTTGTCTTCTCCACAACCACCATTCTATTCCACATATAGTGCTATGTCCATGGCTCATGCTCATGTATTGCATGAAGATTGAAAAAGTTTGAGAACATCAAAAGTATGAAACAATTGCTTGGCTTGTCATCGGGGTTGTGCATGATTAAATACTTTGTGTGATGAAGATAGAGCATAGCCAGACTATATGATTTTGTAGGGATAACTTTCATTATCCATGTTATTTTGAGAAGACATGATTTCTTTGTTAGTATGCTTGAAGTATTATTATTTTTATGTCAATATTAAACTTTTATTGTCAGGACCCCGACTCAATGCCACATCGATCTAGCATGTAACACCTCATATCACTTTGCGGCCTCACGCACGGTATTCCTGCGGGTGTCACCTTACCTTGCCCGGGACCGTTTGCACATTTTGGCACACATATATGATAGTGTTGCTAGCATCCATATGACAAGGAGCCCGGGCTGACATGGCTAGTTGTGAACCCAAAGTGGCACTAACTTACAGGGACAGACATACATGACCCAGCAATGAACGTGTCGGTCATTAGCGAGTGATTCCGAGCTGTAGCACTAGGCTAGCAGGACTCCAGTAAACCGGGCTGTAGCGGGCTAACAGGACTCCGGTAGTCATCACGTGACATTTCCCCGTAGGGACAGACACATGAACGAAGAAGGACACATGCCGGCCAGCCTAAGTGTTCAGGAGCAGTAGCAAGCTACCAGGGCTCAGTGGAAGCACTAGGAGACATTTCCCAGTAAGAGAGGCTTCCAAGGATAAACAACTAGATAGTCAGATCCCACACATACCAAGCATTTCAATCATACACACAATATGCTCGATATGTGCAAATACAACATGGCATCACAACATGACTCTACAACTCAAGTACTTTATTTAAAGGCCCAGTGAGCCATACATATCATACACACAAGTACGGGTCACATGACCCAGCATTCAAGTCATCCAAACATACAAGCCAATAGAGGAAGTAACATGTCTGAGTACAGACGACTAGAAAATAAAAGAGGCTTGAGAAAGCCTGACTATACTACATGACCCATCGTGAGCTCAAGATCACCACCTGGACTTTAGCCTACTCGTCAACATCGACGTCTATGAAGAACCCATCAGAAGGGGTTGCAGCGTCTTCTGTAAAACGTAAATTGAGCAAACATGAGTACAAAGGTACTCAGCAAGATTTACATCAGATCCTACATACATGCACATTATCAAGAAGGGATGGTGGGGTTGTTGCAGCAAGCTAGCTTCGACTCTTGGCTAAGATATCTTATGAGACACCAACTTGAAATTGTTTTGCGCACTCGAGTCCACTACACACCACTTCAATACACTACCGAGGATCCACCCCCGTCATCCTACGGAAGAGCCATCCTCGGCACTCACGCTTATCTTGAGGCTTTTAGTAGTATCCATTTACTTGTCTATGAACTGTATAGGCAACCAAGTAGTCCTTTACCGTGGACGCGGCTATTCGAATAGATGATGTTAACCCTGCAGGGGTGTACTTCTTCATACATGTTTCCACCACTTAGCGTCTGCACACGACGCGTGTTCGGCAGACTTCAAGCGAAAGCCGATGTCGGTGTAGAGCACGACCTACCTAAACACCTAAGTCTCTAGTCCAGGTTTATCGCCTATTCAGGTTCCATCCGCAGGGAGTCCGGCCGAGGTTTCCACATACGGCCCGAACGATGTGTACGGGGTTCCGAGACATCTAATGGGTTCCCGGCATGCCCGGCCACGTACCTACCGCATCATAGCCCACCCCGAGGTCAGCGCTGCCCACGGCCTCCAGTAAGCTACAAACACTAGAAACTACTTGCAACTCTTGGACAGAGGACTAGGGTGGATAAGAAGACGAGCGGGGTCATATTTCAGGTCCCAATGCATGGTAGTAGCTGAATCTTAAATCACACATACAGATCTCAGTGCTTAAGGATGGTTTCAATGAAACAACCCACCATGTACTCCTACATGGCCTCTCATCGATACCTTTACCAAATCGTGTTCAACACGTCACTCTCTTTACCGACATGCTCATTTCACTCTATCTCATCACCCAGATGAACCCGACCTGACACGACTCTAAGCATAGCAGTCATAGCAAGGTAGGAAACACATACACATGGCTCAATCAACTCCTACACATGCTAGTGGGTTCCATCTAGTTACTGTGGCAATGACAGGTCATGTAGAGGAAATGGGTTCAACTACCATAGCACACAGCAGTTTGAAACGCGTTGTCTTAATGCAGTAAAAGAGAGTAGAGGCGAGAACATGGGATTGTATCGATATGATCAATTGGTTGGTTGTTTGCCTTGCGGGTCCGTGGACTGGTATTGCTCCTCGTTTGGATACTCGCGATACTCTTCGGTGGCAGAACCTGCCGCAGAGAGCACCGATATACAATCATCACCAAACAATGTGCAACAATATGATGCATGCATGAGACATGGTAAAATAACTGTATTAGGCTAATGCAACTAAGACCAGATGGGTTTGGACCATTTTGAATCAAAGATTCAAGTTCCAAGCTCATATATGGCCCTTAATAGTGCTTTATCATGTTCTGCACTAAACAGCAGGTTAACCTGCTTAAACATGCACAAAACTAGTAAAGATGGATAGATTGGATTTTTTTGATCACTTTTCATATATAACACTTTGCATTTCGAGCTACAGATTAATTTCTATGAATTTTTGAAGTTTGTAGCATTTTCTGGAATTTCTTCTATAAGAATAAATCTAGTAAACGAATTATTGCATCAGCATTGCGTCTGGGTGACGTCAGCGGTCAACCGAGACGGTCCAGGTCAAACCTGACCAATGGGTCCCGCGTGTTAGTGTCATTAGACTAACTTATTTTAGTTAGTACTAATCCTAGGTTAATTAGTAGGGCGGGCCCCACTTGTCATTAACCCAGGGGGGTCAAACTGGGTCCACTCGGGGTCAAACTCGGTCAGCGGGGTCAAACTCGCTGGCGTTTAGCCACCGGCGAGGTCAAACGCGGCGGGGCAGTGCGGGATTCGTGCTCCGACGACCAAATGGGCGGCGGAGGTCATCTATGTGTAGCTAGGGACGAGTCGCGTCCAATGGTGGCGGTGGTTGGGCTCGGGGTCACCGGAAACACCGCCGGCGACGACCTTGGCGGCTGCCGAAGCTCGGGCGAGCTCAGGCTCGTTGCTAGGAGGCATGGTGAGGAGCATGGAGTAGTGGTGCGGGCTCCTGGAGGTGCGATGAGGCTAACAGGCAGGGTGGCGAGGCCGTTGCATGGCCGGAGTCACGTCGGCAACGAGCTCGGCGGCAGCGCGTGCGGTTGACCCTCATGCGGTCGCTACGGTGCTCGAGGACAGGAACGGAGAGGATGGGGAGGTAGCTAGGCTCTCGGTGGTCACGACGGAGCAGACGACAAGGTCGGGGACGAGCTGTTGTAGCGGTGACGGCGAAAGGGATCTCTGGCGACGGGCGGTGAAGACGAGGTCGGTGGAGGCGGTGTGGAGCATGCGAGCGCTCGGGGCTCAGCTAGCTCGACGGAGCAGACGACGGCGGAGCTCGTGGACACGATGGAGCAGTGCGAGGACGACGGTGGGCGCGGCTACGACGGTGGTGCGGCGGCAGCTGCTTTGGCCATGGCGGGAGAGGGCGAGAGAGAGGACAGGGGGGAGAATGAGATGTCCAGGGGCTCGGGGCGGCGCCGATGAGGCCCTTCGAGGCGTCGCGCTGGCGCGGGCGACGCGGGCAGGCAGGGAGGTGGTGTGGCGAGCTCGGCGGCGTCGCGGTGTCCCTCCTCTGCCTACTGGCAGAGGTGGGTGGTGACTGGCATGGGCCAGGTGGGCCAGTCAGTGCAGGTAAGTGGCCTCTGGCCTTTCTCTCTCTCTCTCTCTCTCTCTCTCTCTCTCTTCATTTAAATTGTTTTTCTATTTTTCTGCAACTGTTTCGCTTTATTAAAAATAGCTAGGCATTTCCAAAAATCCTGAAAATAATTAGGGGCTTTGTTTAGGATATTTCCAACAGCCCACACTTATTTCCAGAATTATTTGAGCATTTAAAATATTTTATATTATTTAAATGCCCAAACTCAAATAGCTAAAGATTTAATCTAGTGACCTTATGTGTCCTAGAAAAATGTGAACCAATTTTGGCAGTGGTTCTAACCCAAGACAGAAATGATGGACATTTTAGAAGGGCATTTCAGGTTCATTGCAATTATTTTTAGTTAACCCTAGTTGGGTTCAGGGGGGTGCTGGGGGTTTTGTCATCCCCATTTCAAGTTTCTGATGAAGGATAAACATGATGCAACACTCTAATGCATGAACTAGCTAGGGTGTGACAACTCACCCCCACTCAGAAAAATCTCATCTTGAGATTTAGGATCCTCCGACAAGAAGGCGGGATATTCGAGTCGAAGACGATCCTCCCTTTCCCAAGTTGCTTCTTTCTCAGAATGGTGCGACCATTGAACCTTGAGAAACTTGATATTATGACGTCGTGGTACGCTCGGCTTGATCGAGGATATGAACGGGGTATTCTCGGTACGTGAGATTATCTTGAAGATCAAGCGTTTCATGGTCCACTCCACGGATAGGCTCCTAGAAGCAACGCCTGAGTTGAGAGACGTGGAAGACATCATGGACTTTGGAGAGATGCAGAGGTAGTTCCAATTGGTAGGCAACTTCTCCTCGTTTGGCAAGAATGCGAAAGGGTCCAATGTAGCGAGGAGCCAATTTTCCTTTGATACCGAAGCGATGGGTTCCCTTCAGAGGAGTAACCCGAAGGTAAGCCTTCTCGTCAACCTCAAAAGTCATAGCCATATGTTTTCGGTCATATTGGCTCTTTTGACGAGATTGGGCTGTTTTCAACTTTTCACGAACGATGCGAACTTGTTGTTCTGCTTCCTGGATCATATCCGGGCCAAAGAATTGTCTTTCTCCGGTTTCTGACCAGTTAAGAGGCGTTCGACACCTTCGTCCATAGAGAACTTCAAAAGGGACTTTACACAAGCTAGATTGATAGCTGTTGTTATAAGCAAATTCGGCAATGGAAGGCATTTCTCCCAATCCATTCCGAATGAAATAACAGAAGCTCGAAGCATGTCTTCTAGAATTTGGTTGACGCGTTCTACTTGACCACTTGATTGAGGGTGAAAGGCGGTGCTGAAGGAAAGACGGGTTCCCATAGCATTTTGGAAAAGTTTCCAAAATCAAGAGGTGAAGAGGTTTCCTCGATCTGAGTTGATTTCCAATGGAACACCACGGAGAGACACTATCCGAGAGATATACAAGTCTGCTAGATGACTAGCAGTTATGCTCTCACGAACAGGCGAGAAATGGCCCACTTTGGAGAGATGATCGATAATGACAAAGATAGTGTTATTCCCTCTCTTGGTCCTGGGAAAACCGGTGATGAAATCCATACCAATTTTATCCCATTTCCATTCAGGAATAGCTAAGGGTTAAAGGGTGCCAGCAGGCCGTTGATGCTATGCTTTTACACGACGACAGACGTCGCAATTAGCAACAAATTGAGCAATGTCTCTCTTCATCCTAGTCCTGCAGAACCTCTAGCATATGTCCTGATACATCTTAGTACTTCCGGGATGAATGGTGAGAGGAGATTCATGAGCTTCCTTAAGGATCAACTGCCATAGATGCTAGTTTTTGGGAACCACTAGACGGTTTTCAAAGTACACAACACCATGATCATTTGTAGAGAAACATTTAGCATATCCGCTAGCAATGTTATCCTTGATCCGGGATATCCCCTTATCTCGCTTTTGGGCAGCGATGATTTGATCCATAAGAGTAGGTTTCGCCACCAAGGTGGAAAGTAATCCTTGAGGAACAATGTGAAGGTTAAGCTTTCGAAATTCCTCATGGATAAGTGGTTGACTTTGTTGTAACATCAGATTGTTACAATAAGATTTACGACTTAGTGCATCAGCCATGACATTGGCCTTTCCTAGGGTGTAAGTTATTCCTAAGTCAAAATCTGTGATCAACTCGACCCAACGTCTTTGCCTGAGATTCAAATCCGGTTGGGTGAATATATACTTCAGACTTTGGTGATCAGTGAAGATTTCCCAACGATTACCAAAGAGCTAATGTCGCCAGGTTTTGAGTGCATGGACTACAGCTGCAAGCTCTAGATCATGAGTAGGATAATTTTCCTCATGTGGGTGCAATTGCTGTGAAGCATAAGCAATTACGTGACAATCTTGCATGAGAATGCAACCTAGTCCTTGGAGAAATCTGGTGGTACCAGTACGGGAGCATAAGTCAGGCATCTTTTCAGTTCCTAAAAACTATGCTCGCACTATGGGGTCCACTCGAACTTTTTATCTTTCTTGAGGAGTTCAGTTAGAGGTTTAGGAACTTTGGAGAAGTTATCAACAAGGCGGCGACAATAGCTCGCTAAGCCAAGGAAACTCCGAACTTGCTTGACCAATTCAGGTGGAGTCCAATTAAGAACGGCTTGAACTCGCTCAAGATTGACTGCAATACCCTTAATAGAGATTACATGGCTAGATAGGTCACTTCTGGCAATCAAAATTCACATTTAGAAAATTTGGCATAAAGGCGATGCTCTTGAAGTTTCATCAACACTAGCCTTAGATGCTCGGCATGTTCTTCCTCATTCTTGAAGTAGATGAGTATATCATCGAGGTAAACCACAACGAATTTATCCAAGTACTCCATGAAGATTGAGTTCATTAACCGAGAGAAAGTGGCTGGGGCGTTGGTTAAACCGAAGGACATGACAGTGTACTCGTATTGGCCGTAACGAGTAACAAAGGCCGTCTTGGGAATATCCCCGTTCTTGATTTTGGTTTGATGGTAGCCCAACCTCAAATCCATCTTAGAGAAGACTGAGGATCTAGCGAGCTGATCATACAGGTCTTTGATCCTGGGGAGCGGATACTTGTTCTTTATTGTGACCAAGTTGACGGGTCGATAATCTACAACCATCCGATCCGTACCATCCTTCTTATCGACAAAGAGGATGGGACAAGCCCATGGAGACGAACTAGGATGGATGAAACCCTTTTTCAAGGACTCATCGAGTTGTTTCTTAAGTTCGGCTAGTTCTAGTGGTGCCATCTTATAGGGTCTTCTAGAGATTGGGACAGTTCCTGGAATAAGATCTATCACGAACTCGACATCTCGGTCAGGTGGAACACCTGGCAATTCTTCTAGAAAGACATCCGGAAAATCACGGACTACCGGAACGTCTTCAAGGTCCGGCAAAGGACTGGCATTGATAGAATATAGCTGTCGCTTAGCTACTCGGGTCAAGACATTGACTATCTCACCCGATGGATGTGTAAGTTGAACAGCCCTAGAGAAGCAATCAATCTTGGCATGATGGGCTAACATCCAGTCCATACCCAAGATGATATTAATATCCGAAGATTTGAGAGCTATTAATGATCCAAGGAAAACAAGTCTGTCGACCTGAATTTCATTCCCATGGCTTACTCTAGAGGTTTGCCATCTAGAACCAGGAGTAGAAATTTCCATGGTGGGAGGCATGTCACAAAATGCGGTGTTATGCAAACGAGCATAGTTTTCGGATATGAATGAATGAGATGCTCCAGTATCGAAAAGAACAGATGCCGGATGGCAGTTAACAAGGAGCGTACCGAGAACGACGTTAGGATCCTCCTGAGCCTCTTCAGCTGAGACACATTTCACATGGCCACGTGCAGCGGTGGCCGGCTTGGCGTAGTACACCTTCCCTGTTGGCTTGCCACGGCCAACAACCTTTCCAGACTGGTTGGCATTGGTCTGGGGACACTCTCGCATGTAGTGGCCGGGTTCCCCATGTCGGTGTCAAAACCGGCGGATCTCGGGTAGGGGGTCCCGAACTGTGCGTCTAAGGCTAATGGTAACAGGAGGCAGGGGATACGATGTTTTACCCAGGTTCGGGCCCTCTCGATGGAGGTAATACCCTACTTCCTACTTGATTGATCTTGATGATATGAGTATTACAAGAGTTGATCTACCACGAGATCGTAGAGGCTAAACCCTAGGAGCTAGCCTATGATTATGATTGTTCTTGTCCTACGGACTAAACCCTCCAGTTTATATAGACACCTGAGGTGGCTAGGGTTACACAAAGTCGGTTACAAAGAAGGAGATCTAACATCCGAATCGCCAAGCTTGTCTTCCACGCAAAGGAGAGTCCCATCCGGACACGGGACGAAGTCTTGAGTCTTGTATCTTCATAGTCCAACAGTCCGACCAAAGTATAAAGTATGGCTGTCCGGATACCCCCTAATCCAGGACTCCCTCAGTAGCCCCTGAACCAGGCTTCAATGACGACGAGTCCGGCGCGTAGATTGTCTTCGGCATTGCAAGGCGGGTTCCATCTCCGAATACTTCAAAGTAATCTCGAACACTCAAATCGTGTCCGGCTCTACAAGACGATTTCACATACCACCGTATAGAGAACAATATTCCACAAATATAATCTGCTGACAACTTTAGATAACATGACATCACACCATGGTAGAGTAATTATTCGAACCGTTTCTCAACCAGCTACTGCGCATATTGCGAGGCGGTTTCCTGGCCACGTCTTGTCGAAGCAGAGATCATGTCCCCCTTATTCTGGGATTCCCATCAATACGGGTGCGGGCAACCCCACTACGCCTATTGGTATAACTCCGTGTTTTTAGGCAAGTCCCAAATGGTCACGCTGAGGATGCTTGATATTCACCCTCTTTATAGAGGGGCCAAGGCCTATCCCACTCTCTTGCCACGCTTGCGCCTTTCCGCATCTTGAGTTCCAACACCCGAAGCTCAAGCTTAGGCACTTCCGATCTTCAATCATGTTCGGATCCAACCTCCAAGGCCGGTGGATGGCCTCTCAGTCACAAAGGATGTCATTGCAAAGCTTAGGGAGGCCAGATATCTGACCGCCCACATCAAGCACAGGCTTCCTGCTCCATGGCAGGTCATCCCTACTCCCGAGCCCAACGAGAGCGTGTATTTGTTTCTCACTTCCTCCATGGCTTAGGCTTCACCCACGATCCCTTCGTGAGAGGGCTCATGTTCTATTACGGGCTACATTTTCACGATCTAGCTCCGGACTCCGTCCTTCACATCTCGTCATTTATCGTTGTGTGTGAAGCCTTCCTCCACATCACCCCGCACTTCGGCATATGGCTCAAGACCTTCAATGTAAAGCCGAAGGCGATCGATGGGCGACACGCGGAGTGCGAAGGCGCTGCAATAAGCAAAAACGCTGATGCCCCATGGCCAGAGGGCTTCTTCCTGGAGGTGTCCGATCTATGGCAGCGGAGGTGGTTCTACATCATGGCTCCTAGAGGCACAAAGTGGGCGGCTGCCCCCGACTTCTGCTCGGGCCCTCCGCCTCAACTGGCGTCGTGGGCCAACGTGGGGCCGGACTGGGGGCCTACTAATGATGTACCGACATTGCAGAGTCGTATTAGGGAGCTTCTTGAGAGGGACATCGGTCTTGTCAGCATAATTTAGGTAATGCTAGTCCGACGGATCTTGTCGTGCAAACGTCGGCCTCTCCAGACGTGGGAGTTGAACCCGGAAGGTCCGCGAACTATTCAACACTTCTCCAGCATGACGCTCGATGTATAGGTTATTCTTCAGACCACAAGTAAAGTGTCCGGACACCACCGAGTATGCGGGCCTAAGCTGCAACCGCCCAAATACTCAAGTAAGTAACCCTGAAACTGAACACTTTGTTTATATTTATCACAACATTATTCTGAAAACCATCCACGGCCAGGATTGGCTCAGCAAGGCGGAGAGAATCAGGTGTCCGGCACCACTTCCCGAAGGCTCGCCTAGCCCTGCAATAGCCAGGATTCTTAGCCGTGTGCTAAGTCAAGTGCCCTCGGGGAAAGACGAAGGGAAGAATAGAGAAGCAGAGCTTCACACATTGTGCATCCAAACCGGCGGAATTACTGTCTCCACGAAGGAGGATAGTCAGGGAGGGGACTCTAAGGTCTCCTCCCCAAAAGGGAAGAAGAGGGCAGCCTCCGAAGACTTGGAAACGGAGGTGCCAAGACAAGGGAAGAAAACTTCGCCTGGGGGCCTGTCCCGGAGGGCATCCTCACCGCGCCATGCCCGCAAACGGGCCAGCCCTCCACCGAGCTGTAAGTTAATTGTAAATACAAAGCTACTGCTTCCTCCTCCAGAACAATAACCAGGATCCATCCTTTGTAGTCCGGCTAGTAGCTCTTCTCGACAGAGTTCGTCTTCGGGAGATCTTCTTCCGGAGATGATGGAGAGTGAAACCCCACAGACCTCTCCGCCCCATGGGGCGGGCGACCCCGAGGTGTCATCACGGAGGAGTCCAGATTCGCCGAGGCAAGAAGCTAACACTTCGACCGCCCTGAGCCCGGAGCGTTCGGCTCCTACGGGGGGCAATAAAAAGGGTCTGGTACAGTCTGGCGGCCGACTGAGCATGCTGACAGGCCTTCTGGAGCAAGCTGCTCTCTCAGAGGATCACCGTGCATTAATGGGCATGATGCTTGAGAAGATTTCATCCTCCACAAGCAGGTTGAATGAAGCTTTTACGAGCCTGCTCAAAGGCTTTGAGGTACATACATAATTTTTTGGTTGTACCACACGTGCTAGGTGTGCTCCGTATAGATAGTAGCCCCTGAGACTCTGGTTGCCAGCCCTAGGCGGCAAACGGAGGATCACACTCTCAAGTAATGATCCCACTGCATTCATGCGCAGCTAAGGGTCCAGCGGTAGACCGGACCACTGAATTCACAGAACTGAGGCGACAGATTGAAGTTGTGGACGTCGACATCACGCTTGTGAATGAGCGGTTTGACGAGTCACAGAGTATGTGCTCTGTTTTCCTCATTTGTTATAGGAAATATTACGAGGAGCATGATGTTAATGTGATATGCTTTGGCTGCAGGCGAAGCTGCTGCCGTGGAGGCCCTGAGGGTAGAACTTGCCCTAGCCAAGGAACAAGCCCGAGCTAGCAATGCGGCTGCCCTAAAGGCGGCCGAAGATTTGATAGCCAAACAGGCTGCTCATCGCCGAAGCAAAGATAAAATAGCCGAGATGGCTGTGGAGCTGAGAGATGCCGCCGGCCGGTATGAGCTCCTTGAAAAGGAGAATCAGGCGAAGTCGGCTGACCTGAAGAAGGCCCTTGATGCGGCCAAGGAGACGCGTTCCGAAATTAGGGATGCGCGGGAGGAGCTTCGACAGGCCGGAGAAATCGCGACTGGAAGCCCCTATTTGTTGTAGATGAAGTTCTTAGATCCAAAGTATGCTCCTCTGGATCGGCTCTAGAGTGTTGTAGACGTGTATGCGGATCTGGCAAAAAGTACGGTTGATGCGACCAAGTTTTTCAAGAATAAAAAAGATAGTGAAGTAGAAAGGCTGTTCTGATCGCAATTCAGTGCGCTAACGCGCCCGTTGCCATTGAGTGAAAGGATGGCCGCTATGGACGAGCTCCATTGGTTGTACGATCTTGCAATGAGGTCTGTAATAGACCATCTATGGCCGAAGGGACCGATGCAGCACAGTTATATTGGTTTAGTGCAACAATTCCTTGGCGTCGTATCACGAATCGATGCCATGAAGAGGTCGGCGTGCATAGAGGGTTCGCGGATGGCTCTTGCCCGTGTTAAAACATATTGGGCGGATATGGAGGCCACCATTATTGCAACCCAGAATCCGGTGGGAAGCCAGGATCCAGCCGAGCACTATTTTGAGCAGGTAACAAAGGTGCTCGTTTGATAGAGGCTCAGTGCTCGAAGAGTGTCATGTTCGAGTGAGAAGTCGTTCGATTGTAAAAACAAATCTACTTTAATTATAGAGGCTATATTTATACTTTCGCCCGAAAGTGTTATTGTGCCTCCTGTGCGGCTGTCTGATGTATATATATAACCTGAAAGTTAGCAGTCGTTGGCTTCAGCCCCCACGCATACAATGCGGGGGTGTTCACAAAAACGTCCGTAACCACACTTGATCCAATGTCTTGGTCCATTAAGGAGGTGATCGCACGTCGAACTAGGCAACCGGACTATATAGCTTGAACACTTTCACTTAGCCATAGGAGTTTGACGGTGGGGCTACTATGTAGCCCTTGGTACCTTCGCGTGCATCCGGATACGGGCGCGTATGTACATGGCCGGGAAACGGCCCTTCGTTAATGCGGAGGAATCCCGAAGAATCTGATGAGTCCTCAAGTGGTTGACCAGTATCTCGCTATATCATGATAGTCAGTTTTCGGCTTTCTGTACTGAGGTGCTCGTCCAAAATAACCAGGGCACAATCGCAGTAGTTCTCCTTTGACCGCCTTAGCCGATAGAAACATAACGTAAGGCAGCAAACCCAGGATCCGGGCAAACCCAACATTTGACCAAAGACATGATTCGGAGCTGATGCATATAAGCCCAAACTCGCGACGCCGAACACTCCCGAAGGTATTCGGACTTTATAACATGTACTGAGCTGAGTAGCGCCCTTGATTATGAACCTTGTATTTCCAGGTACGTGCGTTAGTCTGTTGTGGCAAAATGCCAATAACGCCAGTATCCCCTGTGGGTGTATTAAGTACCCATGGGATGTCAAGCAACAAGAGACAATAAAGAAGGTTTACACAGGGGCTTAATCTAAAGAGAAACCTTTGAGCGGCGCCCTGCTGCACGTCTGCGACTTTGTCTCCATTGTGCCGTGTCCTGGTAGGGTGTCGCACGAATGGTGTCTGTAAAAAGGAAAACTCACGTAAAAGAGTATGGCGTAAGCGTGCGAAGAGTTGGTTGTTATAAATGGATAGTAGGAGTGTAATACATTGGCCTGTTAATAAGCTCAAGCCAAAAGGTGGGCTTTATTGCATGTTTGCAGCCCCTGGTGCCCTCTATGGGATTACGTGTATAGCACCCGGCTCAGGTTTATCTGGGCTATTATCGACGATGGTGCGCCGGACTCGTCTAACCGTGTCTGTGGTCTTAACGACCGACCATGCGTTCTGATAGGAGAGGCCGCTTAGTGTCCGGATGCTCGAGCCGCCGCATACTCTTCCACACGTAAGGAAAGCTCTTTGTTTCCGCTATCTGTGATGATGCCACGTGGACCGGGCATCTTGAGTTTAAGGTAGGCGTAGTGCGGTACTGCGTGGAAGCGAGCGAAGGCCATTCTTCCGAGCAATGCATGATAACCGCTTCAGAGGGGAGCGATTGCGAAGAGTAATTCTTCGCTTCTGAAGTTGTCGGGAGAACCGAATGTCACCTCTAATACGAGGGAGCCCCTGCAGCGGGCCTCAACACCTGGTATCACCCCTTTAAAGGTGGTGTTACTTTGGCTGATTCTAGATGGGTCTATTCCCATCTTGCGGACAGTGTCCTGATATACTAGATTGAGACTACTGTCGCCGTCCATGAGGACACGAGTGAGATGGTATCCATCGATTATTGGGTCGAGAACCAAGGCAGCTGATCCTCCGTGCCGGATACTAGTTGGGTGGTCCCTGTGATCAAAGGTGATCGGGCAGGCCGACCAGGGGTTGAGTTTGGGGGCAACGGGCTCTACAGCGTATACGTCTCTGAGTGCGCGCTTGCGCCTTCTCTTTGGTATATGAGTCGCGTAGATCATGTTTACTGTTCTTACCTCTGGTGGGAATTTTTTCTGTCCGCCAGTGTTCAGCTGGCGAGTCTCATCCTCGTCTTCACTTGGTGTTTCCCTTCCCTTGTGTTTGGCATTTAACTTGCCGGCCTGCTTAAAGACCCAGCATTCTCTGTGAGTGTGGTTCGCAGGTTTTTCGGGGGTGCCATGAATTTGGCACAATTTGTCCAGGACTTTGTTCAGGCCGGACGGTCCCTCTTTGTTGCCTTTAAATGGCTTCTTTTGTTGGCCGGGTCAAGAGCACCTGAATCCGATGTTGACCGCCGTGTTGTCCGGACTTTCTTCCTTGTTTCGACGCTTGTTTTTATTGCGTCGTGGCTTCCCGTTGTCGTCCCTAATTTCGGATGTGCCAGGGTCGCTGGTGCCTCTACGGGCCAACCAGCTGCCCTCACCCGCGCAGAAGCGAGTCATGAGGCTTGTTAATGCTGCCATTGTCCTTGGATTTTCTTGGCCGAGGTGTCTGGCGAGCCACTCATCTCGGATACTGTGCTTGAAGGCCGATAGGGCTTCGGCATCCGGACAATCGACAATTTGATTCTTCCTAGTGAGAAATTGGTTCCAAAGCTTACGGGCGGACTCTCCGGGCTGTTGTATTATGTGACTTAAATCGTCAGCGTCCGGAGGTCGGACATAGGTCCCTTGAAAATTGGCCCTGAAAGCGTCCTCAAGTTCTTCCCAACTTCCGATTGAATTTTTGGGGTGGCTTTTCAACCAGTGCCGAGCTGGCCCCTTCAACTTGAGGGGTAGGTATTTGATGGCGTGGAGGTCTTCCCCACGAGCCATGTGGATATGAAGGATAAAATCCTCAATCCAGGCCCTAGGGTCTGTCGTTTTGTCATATCCCTCTATGTTCATGGGTTTGCATCCCTATCGAAATTCGTGATCCAGTACCTCTTCGGTGAAGCACAAACGGTGTGCAGCCCCTCTATATCTAGACATGTTGTGGCATGCTGTCGACTGTTTTTGTGTCCGGTGTTGATTCCAAACTGGTATTCGATCAGTCTGATCATTCTGGTAACCGTAGTCCTACACCGACGCATGTCCTCTAGATCCATAAATGGATCTGGTCGCGCCGGCCTTGTTGTCCAGGAGCTCACGTAAATCATGTGCGGCATCAATAGCTGCTCTATCGCGGTCATGAAGTGGTTGGTCCGGCTTATGGGCCGTATTGTCCTTCGGCAGAATGGCCTCATCGTCGAGTTCTAGCAGCAGCTTGCGCTTTGGGTAGCTCTTTGTGTGGCGATCGTCGCCATATTTTTCTTCAGTGTCTAGCACTTTATTCCATCTGCGGTTGAGCGTTTCCTGTGCGGCCTTAAGCCTTTGCTTCTGCTTCTTTAGGTTTCTCGCAGTGGCCATAAGCCTTCTGTGGAGGTTATCTCGTTCCAAACCTTTTTTCGGGATGATGAATGCATCGTCATCCGGACTGTACTCTTCTCCGGAGGCAGGTTGATGAGTTCGGCCCTCGAGATCGCTGTGATCGAGCGTCTGCTCCGGGCTGTGTTTGTTGTGACCTAGCTCATCCTGCTCCATCGTTGGTACCATATGGTCGTTGTTGCCTTTGGAGTTGACTGGGGTGTCCATTTTTCCAGCGTTGTTATCGCTGTTTTTACTGTGGCTGGACTGAGAGAGGCGTCTGCACCGTCGTTTTGGCTTTTGTCAGGGGGTTTTATCCTCCGTTGTGTCCTTTTTGTCGCCATTGTCCTCCTTAGGCGTGTCCACCATGTATATATTATATGATGAGGTGGCAGTCCAGCGCCCCGTGGGCGGTGGTTCCAAATTGTCCCTTGTGCCGACATCCATACCATCGGTGCCGTCGGAGTCGAAGTCAAGCATGTCCGTTACGTCATCGATAGTGGCTATTAAGTGGGTGGTGGGTGGGTAACGAATTTCCTCGTCGCCTGCTTCCCACTCGAGCCGAACATAGTTCGGGCCAGAGTCTCCTGACAAAGAGAGAGACTTTAATGAATTCAGCATATCGCCGAAGGGCGAGTGCTGAAAGATATCCACAGCGGTGAACTCCATTACCGGAGCCCAATCGGATTTGATGGGCCCGGGTGCGTACGGTCCGGAGCCTGCAGCCGGAGGCAAGTCCGGGGATCCGGTGACACAGATTTCCTTGGAGGTGGAGTCTGTGTTCGACTCTACCGCGGATGGGTATGCGGCTTCTAGGGCGGGGTCCATCCACCCGTCCTCGGACGACGCGATCTGCCCTGGATTTAGGTCCGGGGCTATTGCAGGTGCGGTATCCTGAATATTGCCTGACAGCAGATCTAAGCCGTGCTCGTCATGACTGTTAGGTGCTCCTGGCGTAGGCCCGAATCCGTCGAAGATCAAGTCTCCGCAGATAACGGTCGTGTTGTTCAAGTTTTCGAACCTGACCTGATGGCCAGGGGCGTAGCTGTTGATCTTCTCCAGATGGCCAAGTGAATTGGCCCGCAGTGCGAAGCCGCCGAACACAAAGATCTGTCTGGGGAGAAAAGTCTCACCCCGGACCACGTTGTTGTTGATGATTAAAGGAGCCATCAAGCCTTGCTGCTACGACACAGAGGAACTCTCAATGAAAGCACCAATGTCGGTGTCAAAACCGGCGGATCTCGGGTAGGGGGTCCCGAACTGTGCGTCTAAGGCTAATGCTAACAGGAGGCAGGGACACGATGTTTTACCTAGGTTCGGGCCCTCTCGATCGAGGTAATACCCTACTTCCTGCTTGATTGATCTTGACGATATGAGTATTACAAGAGTTGATCTACCACGAGATCATAGAGGCTAAACCTTAGGAGCTAGCCTATGATTATGATTGTTCTTGTCCTACAGACGAAGCCCTTCGGTTTATATAGACACCGGAGGGGGCTAGGGTTACACAAAGTCGGCTATGAAGAAGGATATCTAACATCTGAATTGCCAAGCTTGTCTTACACGCAAAGGAGAGTCCCATCCGGACACGGGACAAAATCTTGACTCTTGTATCTTCATAGTCCAACAGTCCGGCCAAAGTATATAGTTCGGCTGTCTGGATACCCCCCATCTTATAGGGTCTTCTAGAGATTGGGACAGTTCCTGGAATAAGATCTATCACGAACTCGACATCTCGGTCAGGTGGAACACCTGGCAATTCTTCTGGAAAGACATCCGGAAAATCACGGACTACCGGAACGTCTTCAAGGTCTGGCAAAGGACTGGCATTGATAGAATATAGCTGTCACTTGGCTACTCTAGTCAAGACATTGACTATCTCGCCCGATGGATGTGTAAGTTGAACAACCCTAGAGAAGCAATCAATCTTGGCATGATGGGCTGACATCCAGTCCATACCCAGGATGATATTAATATCCGAAGATTTGAGAGCTATTAATGATGCAAGGAAAACAAGTTTGTCAACCTGAATTTCATTCCCATGGCTTAATCTAGAGGTTTGGCACCTAGAACCAGGAGTCGAAATTTCCATGGTGGAAGGCATGTCACAGAATGCGGTGTTATGCAAACGAGCATAGTTTTTGGATATGAATGAATGAGATGCTCCAGTATCAAAAAGAACAGATGCCGGATGGCAGTTAACAAGGAGCGTACCGAGAACGACATTAGGATCCTCCTGAGCCTCTTCAGTTGAGACACGGTTCACATGGCCACGTGCAGCGGTGGCCGGCTTGGCATAGTACACCTTCCTTGTTGGCTTGCCACGGCCAACAGCCTTTCCAGACTGGTTGGGGTTGGTCTGGGGACACTCTCGCATGTAGTGGCCCGGTTCTCCATGTCGGTGTCAAAACCGGCGGATATCGGGTCGGGGGTACCGAACTAAGCGTCTATGGCTAATGGTAACAGGAGGCAGGGGACACAATGTTTTACCCAGGTTCGGGCCCTCTCGATGGAGGTAATACCCTACTTCCTACTTGATTGGTCTTGACGATATGAGTATTACAAGAGTTGATCTACCACGATATCATAGAGGCTAAACCCTAGGAGCTAGCCTATGATTATGATTGTTCTTGTCCTATGGACTAAACCCTCCGGTTTATATAGACACCGGAGGGGGCTAGGGTTACACAAAGTCAGTTACAAAGAAGGAGATCTAACTTCCGAATCGCCAAGCTTGTCTTCCACGCAAAGGAGAGTTCCATCTGGACACGGGATGAAGTCTTGAGTCTTGTATCTTCATAGTCCAACAGTCCGGCCAAAGTATATAGTCTGGCTGTCCGGATACCCCCTAATCCAGGACTCCCTTAGTAGCCCCTAAACCAGGCTTCAATGACGACGAGTCCGGCGCGCAGATTGTCTTCGGCATTGCAAGGCGGGTTCCACCTCCGAATACTCCAAAGTAATCTCAAACACTCAAATCGTGTCTGACTCTGCAAGACGATTTTCACATACCACCATAGAGAGAACAATATTCCACAAATATAATCTGCTGACAACTTTAGATAACGTGACATCACACCATGGCCGAGTAATTATTTGAACCATTTCTCAGCCAGCTACTGCGCATATTGCGAGGTGGTTTCCTGGGCACGTATTGTCGAAGCAGAGATCATGTCCCCCTTATTGCGGGATTCCCATCAATACGGGTGTGGGAAACCCCAGTACGCTTGTTGGTATAACTCCGTGTTTTTAGGCGAGTCACAAACGGTCACGCTGAGGACGCTTGATATTCACCCTCTTTATAGAGGGGCCGAGGCCTATCCCTCTCTCTTACCACGCCCGCGCCTTTCCGCATCTCGAGTTCCAACACCCGAAGCTCAAGCTTAGGCACTTCAGATCTTCAATCATGTCTAGATCCAAGCTCCAAGGCTGGTGGATGGCCTCCTCGGTCACAGAGGAGGTCATTGCAAAGCTTAGGGAGGCCAGACATCTGACCGCCGACATCAAGCACATGCTTCCTGCTCCAGGGCAGGTCATCCCTACTCCTGAGCCCAACGAGAGCGTCGTATTTGTTTCTCACTTCCTCCGTGGCTTAGGATTCACCCTCGAGCCCTTCGTGAGAGGGCTCATGTTCTATTACGGGCTAGATTTTCATGATCTAGCTCTGGACTCCATCCTTCACATCTAGTCATTTATCATCGTGTGTGAAGCCTTCCTCCACATCACCCCGCACTTCGGCTTATGGCTCAAGGCCTTCAATGTAAAGCCGAAGGAGATCAAGGGGCACACGCGGAGTGAGGAGGCGCTGCAATAAGCAGAAACACCGATGCCCCATGGCCAGAGGGCTTCTTCTCGGAGGTGTCCGATCTATGGCAGCGGAGGTGGTTCTACGTCACGGCTTCCAGAGGCACAAAGTGGGTGGCTGCCCCCGACTTCCGCTCGGGCCCTCCGCCTCCACTGGCATCGTGGGCCAATGTGGGACCGGACTGGGGGCCTACTAATGATGTACCGACATGGCAGAGCCGTATTCGGGAGCTTCTTGAGAGGGACATCGGTCTTGTCAGCATAAATCAGGTAATGCTAGTCCGACGGATCTTGCCGTGCAAACGTCAGCCTCTCCGGATGTGCGAGTTCAGCACGGAAGGTCTGGGAACTATTCAGCACTTCTCCAGCATGACCCTCGAATGGATGTATAGGTTATTATTTGGACCACAAGTAAAGTGTCCGGACACCATCGACGATGCGGGCCTGAGCTGCAACCGCCCAAATACCCAAGTAAGTAACCCTGAACCCGAACACTTCGTTTATATTTATCACAACATTATTCTGAAAACCATCCGCGGCCAAGATTGGCTCAGCAAGGCGGAGATAATCAGGTGTCCGGCACCACTTCCCGAAGGCTCGCCTAGTCCTGCAATAGCTAGGATGCTTAGCCGTGTGCTAAGCCAAGTGGCCTCGGGGAAAGACGAAGCAAAGAATAGGGAAGCAGAGCTTGACACATTGCACATCCAAACCGGGGGAATTACTATCTCCACGAAGGAGGATAGTCGGGGAGGGGACTCTAAGGTCTCATCCCCCTGCGGGAAGAGGAGGGCTGCCTCCAAAGACTCAGAAACGGAGGTGCCTAGAAAAGTGAAGAAAACTTTGCCTGGGGGCCCTATCCCGGAGGGCATCCTCACCGCGCCATGCGCGCAAATGGGCCAGCCCTCTACCGAGTTGTAAGTTAATTGTAAATACAAAGCTACCGCTTCCTCCTCTGAGAACCATAACCAGGATTCATCCTTTGCAGTCCGGCTAGTAGCTCTTCTCGATAGAGTTTGTCTTCGGGAGATCTTCTTCCGGAGATGATGGAGAGTGAAACCCCACCTACCTCTCTGCCCCATGGGGCGGGCGACCCCGAGGTGTCGTCAAGGAGACAGATTCGCTGAGGCCAGAAGCTAACACTTCGACCGCCCTGAGCCCAGACTGTTCAGCTCCCACGGGGGGCAATAAGAAGGGTCTGGTACAGTCCGTCTGCCGACCGGACATGCTGACAGGCCTTCTAGAGCAAGCTTCTCTCTCAGAGGATCACCATGCGTTAATGGGCACTATGCTTGAGAAGATTTCATCCTCCACAAGCGGGTTGAATGAAGCTTTTACGAGCCTGCTCAAAGGCTTTGAGGTACATACGTAATTTTTTGGTTGTACCGCATGCGCTAGGTGTGCTCTGTATAGATAGTAGCCCCTGAGACTCTGGTTGCCAGCCCTAGGCGGCAAACAGAGTATCACACTCTCAAGTAATGATCGCACTGCATTCATGCGCAGGTGGCTAAGGGTCCGGCGGTAGACCGGACCGTTGAATTTGCCGAACTGAGGCGACACATTGAAGTTGTGGACGCCGACATCACGCTTGTGAATGAGCGGTTTGACGAGTCACAGAGTATGTGCTCTGTTTTCCTCATTTGTTATAGGAAATATTACGAGGAGCATGATGTTAATGTGATATGCTTTGGCTGCAGGCGGAGCTGCTGCCGTGGAGGCCCTGAGGGCAGAACTTGCCCTAGCCAAGGAACAAGCCCAGGCTAGCAATGTGGCTGCCCTAAAGGTGGCCGAATATTTGGGAGACAAACAGACTGCTCATCGCCGAAGCCAAGATAAAATAGCCGAGATGGCTGTGGAGCTGAGAGACGCCACCAGCCGGTATGAGCTCCTTGAAAAGTAGAATCAGGCGAAGTCGACTGACCTGAAGAAGGCCCTTGATGCGGCTAAGGAGACGCGTTCCGAAATTAGGGATGCGTGGGAGGAGCTTCGACAGGCAGAGAAATCGCGGCTGGAAGCCCCTATTTGTTGTGGATGAAGTTCTTACTATAGATGGAAGCCCCTATTTATCGTTGTTTTTACTATGGCTGAACTTAGAGCGGCGTCTGCGCCGTCGTTTTGGCTTTTGTCCGGGGGTTTTATCCTCCGTTGTGTCCTTTTTGTCGCCATTGTCCTCCTTAGGCGTGTCCACCATGTATATATTATATGATGAGGTGGCAGTCCAGCGCCCCGTGGGCGGTGGTTTGAAATTGTCCCCTGCGCCGACGTCCATACCGTCCGTTCCATCGGAGTCAAAGTCGAGCATGTCTGTTACGTCATCGACAGTGGCTATTAAGTGGGTGGTGGGTGGGTAACGAATTTCCTCGTCGCCTGCTTCCCACTCGAGCCGGACATAGTTCGGCCCAGAGTCTCCTGACAAAGAGAGAGACTTTAATGAATTCAGCATATCGCCAAAGGGCGAGTGCTGAAAGATATCTGCAACGGTGAACTCCATTACCAGAGCCCAATCGGATTTGATGGGCCCGGGTGCGTACGGTCCGGAGCCTGCAGCCGGACACAAGTCCGGGGTCCGGTGACACAGATTTCCTTGGAGGTGGAGTCTGTGTTCGGCTCTACCGCCGATGGGTATGCGGCTTCCAGGGAGGGGTCCATCCACCCGTTGTCGGACGACGTGATCTGCCCCGGATTTAGGTCCGGGGCAATGGCAGGTGCGGTATCCCGAATATTGCCTGACAGCATATCTAAGCTGTGCTCGTCATGACTGTTCGGTGTTCCTGGTGTAGGCCTGAATCCGTCAAAGATCAATTCTCCGCAGATATCGGCCGTGTAGTTCAAGTTTCCGAACCTAACCTGATGGCCAGGGGTGTAGCTGTCGATCTGCTCCAGATGGCCAAGCGAATTGGCCTGCAGTGCGAAGCCGCCGAATACGAAGATCTGTCCGAGGAGAAAAGTCTCACCTCGGACTGCGTTGTTGTTGATGATTGAAGGAGCCATCGAGCCTTGCTCCGACGACACAGAGGAACTCTCAATGAAAGCACCAATGTCGGTGTCAAAACTGGCGGATCTCGGGTAGGGGGTCCCTAACTGTGCGTCTAAGGCTAATGGTAACAGGAGGAAGGGGACACGATGTTTTACCCAGGTTCGGGCCCTCTCGATGGAGGTAATACCCTACTTCCTGCTTTATTGATATTGACGATATGAGTATTACAAGAGTTGATCTACCACGAGATCGTAGAGGCTAAACCCTAGGAGCTAGCCTATGATTATGATTGTTCTTGTCCTACGGACTAAACCCTCCGGTTTATATAGACACTGGAGGGGGCTAGGGTTACACAAAGTCGGTTACAAAGAAGGAGATCTAACATCCGAATCGCCAAGGTTGTCTTCCACGCAAAGGAAAGTCCCATCCGGACACGGGACGAATTCTTGAGTCTTGTATCTTCATAGTCCAACATTCCGGCCAAAGTATATTGTCCGGCTGTCCGGATACCCCCTAATCCAGGACTCCCTCAACCATCCTAGGAAAACAAGACAATGGTTTAGTCTAGAATGATAAGATTCTGACATAGAAATGCAGAATGTAAGGGATAACTCGGAATGCAAGATGATCATCTGTATGACATGGTAAATACAGAAACTGCTACATTTATTCCATCGTCATACACACCATACAAGGTTTAGGACAAGACCAAACTGAGTACAACTGCGGTGAAAGGAAGATTACATCTCATTGGAGGCATCCCAAGCTCCTATACATTATTTTTCTACACCTCCGGAATTTGGTACACACTAAGTCATATCCCACGAGTCACGCAGGACTGTGGATGATATAACTGTTACAATACTGGTGGTGCTACCATCAGCTCAAACATCTCGATAGTAATCTTCATAGAGATTACCCCCATGTCCTGGAAGCTGAACGTGATCATCTGGAAATAGTCGATCCTGTGCAGCCTGCGGTCCATAAGGACACGGATGTGGCCTTGGTCCCACAAACGGCGGCAGACGAGGTCCACGGGGAGGAGTGATGCCCCCTACATCACGCCAATCCATACGATCCGGCAGACTAGATCGCACGGGTTATAGATCCCGCATATCCATATACCCAGCCTGCACACTAGGTGCAAACCGGGTCAAAGTGGCCCAATGATCAGACCGGGAGTTGAAAAGCTCCAATCGCAAGGCACGATTTTCGCGGTCCTTATCCTCAAGCATCTATGCGGTGGTGTGGAGTAATGAATCCTCATGAGAAGAGTTAGTGTAGATAGCTATGAAGTAACCTTCTGCCCCAGGGAGTGACGCTGGCATATAGCGGAGGTCAGTGTTCCGAAGCAAGGCAGTTCTAGCTCGCATAATAGTCATCATCGAATAAGCAGCATCCTGCATGGACATCTCGATGGTAACCCCAAGTCCATATGAGCAATGGAGGGGTTCAGTGGATCCAGGATAGGAAGGGAATATCCTGACCTGTAGAGGTATTGGCTTTGATTGAAATCACTATAGTGCTCCTCAACGGTATACTCGGGATACCATCGGTAACCAGCCTCGATAATTACGCGGACCAACATGGCGGTGTGGCCAGGTACATCGAGGCACCGAGTCAAACGAACAACTTGATTCTGGGTGCGGGAAGCCATCTGAAACACGATGTAATGCAAAGGCATTAGAATTTCTAGCAGAAATTGGACGACATAACGGCTGTAAATGCTCAAAAAAGATTTTGAGACACTTTGTAAAGGATTGCATAGACACTGAACAACATCATATCAAGATTCTAGGCCCATCTTAGCAACATAATGGGGCAGTAGAACTGAACTAGGCTTGTATCCATCAATCCTATAAGGTACTACTGATTAGTAACACGTGAACCTGACAGAGGGAAGAGATCCTAATCCTTAACCCCCGATGGAAAGAATGGACTGACTCAGATCAGAATGCCATGAGGTAGAGGAGTAAAAAGAACCTTATGTTCCATCCCACATTCAATTCCCCTACATATAACTAAAGCATTTGTAGACTCAACATCGACCAGTTTGGCTTGGAGAACCTACAGGCAGTCCGGCTCTGATGCCAACGCTGTCAGGACCCTGACTCAATGCCACATCGATCTAGCATGTAAAACCTCATATCACTTTGCGGCCTCACACACGGTATTCCCATGGGTGTCGCCTTACCTTGCCCGGGACCGTTTGCACCTTTTGGCACACGTATATGATAGTGTCGCTAGCATCCATATGACAAGGAGCCCAGGCTGACATGGCTAGTTGTGAACCCAAAGTGGCACTAACTTACAGGGACAGTCATACATGACACAACAACGAACGTGCCGGTCATCAGCGAGTGATTCCGGGCTGTAGCACCGGGCTAGCAGGACTCCGGTAAACCAGGCTGTAGCGGGCTAACAGGACTCCGGTAGTCATCGCGTGACATTTCCCCGTAGGGACAGACATAGGAACAAACAAGGACACATGCCGGCCAGCCTAAGTGTTCCGGAGCAGTAGCAAGCTACCAGGGCTCAGTGGAAGCACTAGGAGACATTTCCCGGTAAGAGAGGCTACCAAGGATAAATAACTAGATAGTCAGATCCCACACATACCAAGCATTTCAATGATACACACAATATGCTCGATATGTGCAAATACAACATGGCATCACAACATGACTCTACAACTCAAGTACTTTATTTAAAGGCTCAGAGAGCCATACATATCATACACACAAGTACGGGTCACACGACCCAGCATTCAAGTCATACAAACATACAATCCAACAGCGGAAGTAACATGTCTGAGTATAGACGACTAGAAAATAAAAGAGGCTTGAGAAAGCCTGACTATACTACACGGCCCATCGTGAGCTCAGGATCACCACCTGGGCTTCAGCCTACTCGTCGACATCGACGTCTATGAAGAACCCATTAGAAGGGGTTGCAGCATCTTCTGTAAAACGTAAATTGAGCAAACATGAGTACAAAGGTACTCAGCAAGATTTACATCAGATCCTACATACATGCACATTATCAAGAAGGGATGGTGGGGTTGTTGGAGCAAGCTAGCTTTGACTCTTGGCTAAGCTATCTTATGAGACACCAACTTGAAATTGTTTTGCGCACTCGAGTCCACTACACACCACTTCAATACACTACCGAGGATCCACCCCCATCATCCTACGGAAGATCCATCCTCGGCACTCACGCTTATCTTGAGGCTTTTAGTAGTATCCATTTACTTGTCTATGAACTGTATAGGCAACCAAGTAGTCCTTTACCGTGGACGCGGCTATTCGAATAGATGATGTTAACCCTGCAGGGGTGTACTTCTTCATACATGTTTCCACCATTTAGCGTCTGCACACGACATGTGCTCGGCAGACTTCAAGCGAAAGCCGACGTGGGTGTAGACCACGACCTACCTAAACACCTAAGTCTCTAGTCCAGGTTTATCGCCTATTAAGGTTCCATCCGTAGGGAGTCCGGCCGAGGTTTCCACATACGGTCCCGAATGATGTGTATAGGGTTCGGAGACACCTAATGGGTGCCCGGCATGCCCGGCCACGTACCTACCGCATCACAGCCCACCCCGAGGTCAGCGCTACCCACGGCCTCCAGTAAGCTACAAACACTAGAAACTAATTGCAACTCCTCGACAGAGGACTATGGTGGATAAGAAGTCGAGTGGGGTCATATTTCAGGGCCCAATGCATGGTAGTACCTGAATCTTAAATCACACTTACAGATCTCAGTGCTTAAGGACGATTTCAATGAAACAACCCACCATGTACTCCTACATGGCCTCTCATCAATACCTTTACCAAATCATGTTCAACACATCACTCTCTTTACTGACATGATCATTTCACTCTAGCCCATCACCCAGATGAACCAGACCTGACACAACTCTAAGCATAGCAGGCATAGCAAGGTAGGAAACACATACACATGGCTCAATCAACTCCTACACATGCTAGTGGGTTTCATCTAGTTACTGTGGCAATGACAGGTCATGCAGAGGAAATGGGTTCAACTACCGTAGCACACAGCAGTTTGAAACGCGTTGTCTTAATGCAGTAAAAGAGAGCAGAGGCGAGAACATGGGATTGTATCGATATGATCAATTGGTTGGTTGCTTGCCTTGCGGGTCCGTGGATTGGTATTGCTCCTCGTTTGGATACTCGCGATACTCTTCGGGGGCAGAACTTGCCGCAGAGAGCACCGATATACAATCATCACCAAACAATGTGCAACAATATGATGCATGCATGAGACATGGTAAAATGAGTGTATTGGGCTAATGATACTAAGACCAGATGGGTTTGGATCATTTTGAATCAAAGATTCAAGTTCCAAGCTCATATATGGCCCTTAATAGTGCTTTATCATGTTCTGCACTAAAAATCAGGTTAACTTGCTTAAACATGCATGAAACCAGTACAGATGGATAGATTGGATTTTTCTGATCATTTTTCATACATAACACTTTGCATTTGGAGCTACAGATTAATTTCTATGAATTTTTGAAGTTTGCAGCATTTTCTGGAATTTCCTGTATAAGAATAAATCTAGTAAATGAATTATTGCGTCAGCATTGCGTCAGGGAGACGGTCTAGGTCAAACCTAACCAGTGCGTCCCGCTTGTCAGTGTCGTTAGACTAACTAATTTTAGTTAGTACTAATCCTAGGTTAATTAGCAGGGCGGGCCCCACCTGTCATTGACCCAGGGGGTCAAAATGGGTCTACCCGGGGTCAAACTCGGTCAGCGGGGTCAAACTCGCCGGTGTTTAGCCGCCGGCGAGGCCAAACGGGGCAGGACAGTGCGGGATTCGTGCTCCGGCGACCAAAAGGGCGGCGGAGGGCATCTACGTGTAGCTAGGGATGAGCCGCGTCCAGTGGTGGTGGTGGTTGGGCTCGGGGTCGCCGAAAACGGCGCTGGTGACGACCTTGGCGGCTGCCGGAGCTCGGGCGAGCTCGGGCTCGTCGCTAGGAGGCACGGCGAGGAGCGTGGAGTAGTGTTGCGGGCTCCTGGAGGTGCGGTGAGGCTAACGGGCAGGGTGGTGAGGCCGTTGCATGGCCGGAGTCACGTCGGCGACGAGCTTGGCGACGACGTGTGCGGTTGAGCTTCATGCGATCGCTACGGTGCTCGAGAGCAGGAACGGAGAGGATGGGGAGGTAGCTAGGCTCATGGTGGTTACGGCGGAGCAGACGATGAGGTCGGGGACGAGCTGTTGCAGCGGTGAAGGCGTAAGGGATCTCTGGCGACGGGCGGTGAAGACGAAGTCGGTGGAGGTGGTGCTGAATGTGCGACCGCTCGGGGCTCGGCTAGCTCGACGGAGCGGATGACGGTAGAGCTCATGGACACGGTGGAGCGGTGCGAGGACGACGGTGGGCACGGCTACGACGGCGGTGCGGCGGCAGCTGTTTCCGCCATGGCGGGAGAGGGAGAGAGAGAGGACAGGGGGAGAATGAGATGTCCAGGGGCTCGGGGTGGCGCTGAGGAGGCCCTTCGAGGCATCGCGCTGGCGCGGGCGACGCAGGCAGGCAGGGAGGTGGCGTGGCGAGCTCGGCGACGTCGCGGTGGGTGGTGACTCGCATGGTCCAGGTGGGCCGGCCCAGTGCAGGTAAGTGGCCTCTGGCCTTTCTCTCTCTGTCTCTCTCTCTCTGTCTCTCTCTCTCTCTCTCTCTCTCTCTCTTTTCATTTAAATTCTTTTTCTAATTTTGTGCAATTGTTTGGCTTTATTAAAAATAGCTAGGCATTTCCAAAAATCCTGAAAATAATTAGGGGCTTGTTTAGAATATTTCCAACAGCCCACACTTATTTCCAAAATTATTTGAGCATTTAAAATATCTTATATTATTAAAATGCACAAACTCAAATAGCTTAAGATTTAATCCAGTGACCTTATGTGTCCTAGAAAAAGGTGAACCAATTTTGGCAGAGGTTCTAACCCAAGACCAAAATGATGGACATTTAGAAGGGCATTTCAGGTTCATTGAAATTATTTTTAGTAAACCCTAGTTGGTTTCAGGGGGGGTTGGGGGATCTGTCATCCCCATTTCAAGTTCCTGGTGAAGGATAAACATGATGCAACACTCTAATGGATGAACTAGCTAGGGTGTGACATTTATCTTGAATCTTTCGGATCTGAACATCCATACCACAATAAAGGAAATTACATTGAGAAATATGTAGGTAGCATTCCAAATGAAAAATTATGTTTTTATCATTTACCTACTCGAGGACGAGCAGGAATTAAGCTTGGGGATGCTTGATATGTCTCCAACGTATCTATAATTTTTTATTGTTCCATGCTATTATATTATTTGTTTTGGATGTTTAATGGGCTTTACTATGCACTTTTATATTATTTTTGGGACTAACTTATTAACCGAAGGCCCAGCGCAAATTGTTGTTGTTTTGCCTATTTTAGTGTTTCGCAGAAAAGGAATATCAAACAGAGTCCAAACATAATGAAACCTTCGGGAGAGTTATTTTTGGAACAAACGTAATCCAGGAGAATTGGAGTGGAGGTCAAGAAAGAACCAAGGAGGCCACAAGGTAGGAGGGCGCGCCCAGGGGGTAGGCGCGCCCCCCACCCTCGTGGGCCCCTTGTGGCTCGACCGACCTACTTATTTCACCTATATATACTCATATACCCTGAAAACATCTGAGAGCACCACGAAACCCTATTTCCACCACTGCAACCTTCTGTACCCATGAGATCCCATCCTGGAGCCTTTTCCGGTGCTCCGCCGGAGGGGGAATCGATCACAGAGGGCTCCTACATCAATAGCATAGCCTCTCCGATGATGTGTGAGTAGTTTACCATAGACCTTCGGGTCCATAGTTATTAGCTAGATGGCTTCTTCTCTCTCTTTGGATCACAATACAAAGTTCTCCTCGATCTTCTTGGAGATCTATTCGATGTAATTCTTTTTGCGGTGTGTTTGTCGAGATCCGATGAATTTTGGATTTATGATCGAGATTATCTATGAACAATATTTGAATCTTCTATGAATTCTTTTATGCATGATTTAATTATCTTTGGAAGTCTCTTCGAATTATCAGTTTGGTTTGGCCTACTAGATTGATCTTTCTTGCAATGGGAGAGGTGCTTAGCTTTGGGTTCAATCTTGTGGTGTCCTTTCCCAGTGACAGCAGGGGCAGCAAGGCACGTATTGTCTTGTTGTAATCAAGGATAAAAAGATGGGGTTTCTATATTATTGCTTGAGTTTATTCCTCTACAAAATGTCATCTTGCCTAATGCATTACTCTGTTCTTATGAACTTAATACTCTAGATGCATGCTGGATAGCGGTCGATGTCTAGAGTAATAGTAGTAGAAGCAGAATCGTTTCGGTCTACTTGTCGCAGACGTGATGCCTATATACATGATCATGCCTAGATATGCTCATAACTATGCGCTTTTCTATCAATTGCTTGAGAGTAATTTGTTCACCCACCATAAATTATGCTATCTTGAGAGAAGCCACTAGTGAAACCTATGGTCCCCGGGTCTATCTTTCATCATATTATCTTCCTATTAGTTTACTATTCCTTATGTCTTTTATTTTGCAATCTTTTCTTTCCAATCTATATCATAAAAAATACCAAAAATATTTATCTTAGTATCTCTATCAGATCTCACTTTTGCAAGTGGCCATGAAGGGATTGACAACCCCTTAATCGTGTTGGTTGCAAGGTTCTTATTTGTTTGTGTAGGTACGAGGCGACTTGTGCGTAACCTCCTACTGAATTGATACCTTGGTTCTCAAAAACTGAGGGAAATACTTACGCTGCTTTGCTACATCACCCTTTCCTCTTCAAGGGAAAACCAATGCATGCTCAAGAGGTAGCAATTGTCTCCCAACAAGCCCTTCTCTTTTATGCCTTTTAGCAAGGCATGATGATTTCAATGATGCTCTCATAAAAGATAAGAATTGAAACATAACAAGAGCATCATGAAGCATATGACTAGAACATTTAAGTCTAACCCACTTCCTATGCATAGGGATTTTGTGATCAAACAGTTCATGAGAGCAAGAATCAACTAGCATAGGAAGGCAAAACAAACATAACTTCAAGATTTTCAACACATAGAGAGAAAACTTGGTATTATTGCAGTTCCTACAAGCATAAGTTCCTCCCTCATAATAATTTTCAGTAGCATCATGAAGAAATTCAACAATATAACCATCACATAAAGCATTGTTTTCATGACACAAAAGCATAGAAAACTTATTACTCTCCACATAAGAAAATTTCTTCTCATCAATAGTAGTGGGAGAAAACTCAAGAAAATAACTATTATGAGAGTGAAAATTAAAATTATGATGACAAGTTTCATGGTTATCATTATTCTTAATAGCATACATGTCATCACCATAATCATCATAGATAGAAACTTTGTTATCGTAGTCAATTGAAGCCTCATCTAAAATGGTGGATTCATCACTAAGTCATGACCTCTCCAAATCCACTTTCATCATTATAATCATCAAAACAGGAGGCATGCTACCATTATAACAAATTTGCACATCAAAACTTGGGGGAATAAAAATATCATCTTCATCAAACATAGCATCCCCAAGCTTGTGGCTTTGCGTATCACTAGCATCATGGATATTAAAAGAATTCATACCAACAACATTGTAATGATGCTCATCATTCAAAGATTTTTTGTCAAACATTTTATAAAATTCTTCTTCTATTAATTGAGCACAATTTTCCTTTCCATCATTTTCACAAAAGACATTAAAAGATGAATACTATGATGCAACCACAATTCCATCTTTTGTAGTTTTATTTTTATAAACCAAACTAGTGATAAAACAAAGAAACTAAAAGATTCGATTACAAGATCTAAAGATATACCTTCAAGCACTCACCTCCCCGGCAACGGCGCCAGAAAAGAGCTTGATGTCTACTACACAACTTTATTTTTGTAGACACGTGTTGGGCCTCCAAGCGCAGAGTTTTGTAGGACAGTAGCAATTTTCCCTAAAGTGGATGACCTAAAGTTTATCAATTCATGGGAGGAGTAGGATGAAGATAGTCTCTCTCAAACAACCCTGCAACCAGATAACAAAGAGTCTCTTGTGCCCCCAACACACCAAATACAATGGTAATTTGTATAGGTGCACTAGTTCGGCGAAGAGATGGTAATAAAAGTGTAGTAATGATAGTAGATATTGATTTTTGTAATAGGAACAATAAAAACAGCAAGGTGGCAATTGATAAAATGGGGCACAAAAGGTATTGCAATGCTTTAAAATGAGGCATAGGGTTCGTACTTTCACTAGTGCAATCTCTCAACAATGCTAATCTAATTGGATCATATAACCATCCCTCAACGTGCGATGAAGAATCAACCAAGTTCATATCTAGCAGAGAACATAAGAAGAAATTGTTTGTAGGGTACGAAACCACCTCAAAGTTATTATTTCTGTTCGATCTATTCAAGAGTTCACACTAAAATAACACAAGGCTATTCTTTCCATTCGATCTATCCAAGAGTTCCTACTAAAATAACACCATATGATACGCATCAACCAACTCTAATGCCACCTAGATACTCCAATGTCACCACAAGTATCCATGAGTTAATTATACGATACGCATAAAATAGTTTTAGATTCATAATACTCAATCCCAACACAAAGAACCTCAAAGAGTGCCCCAAGATTTCTACCAGAGAAACAAAGACGAGAACGTGCATCAACCCCTATGCATAGATTACCCCAATGTCACCTCGGGAATCTGCAAGTTGAGTACCAAAACACATATCAAGTGAATCAATATGATACCCAATTGTCACCACGGATATTCATAGCAAGACATACATAAAGTGTTCTCAAATCCATAAAAGTATTCAATCTGATAAAACAAAATCTCAAAGGAAAATCTCAATTCATCACAACAAGATAGAGAGGGGAAAACACCATATGATCCAACTATATTAACAAAGCCCGTGATACATCAAGTCGTGCCATCTAAGAACACGAGAGAGAGAGAGAAAGAAAGAGAGAGAGAGAAAGAGAGAGAGAGAGAGAGAGATTAAACACATAGCTACTGGTACAAACCCTCAGCCCCCAGGGTGGACTACTCCCTCCTCATCATGGTGGCCACTGGGATAATGAAGATGGCCACCGGTGATGATCTCCCCCTTCGGCGGGGTTCCAGAACAGGATCTAGATTGGTTTACCATGGCTACATAGGCTTGCGGCGGCGGAACTTCTGATCTAGGGTTACCCCAAGGGTTTTTGGAATATTTGACAATTTATAGGGCGAAGAGGCGGTGCGGGAGGCCACCGAGGTGGGCACAACCCACCAGGGCGTGCCTGGGCCCCCAGGCGCACCCAGGTGGATCATGCCCCCCTCGGGGCACCCCTCTGGTACTTCTCTGGCTCATTTGGGTGTTTTGGTCCATAAAAATTTTCCAAAAAGTTTCATGGTGTTTGGACTCCATTTGATATTGATTTTCTGCGAAGTAAAAAATAAGCAAAAACAGCAACTGGCACTGGCCACTATGTCAATAGGTTAGTCCCAAAAATGATATAAAGTTGCTATAAAATGATTGTAAAACATCCAAGAATAATAATATAACAGCATGGAACAATCTAAAATTATAGATACGTTGGAGACGTATCAGTTGCCTTGGGGAGGGAGGAGACCTCCCTAGGCCCACGTCCCCTCCTTGGAGCAGCGGTTAGGGCTGTGACCCAGCCCTCCCCCTTGCCTCTTATATATAGTGGGGGAGAGGGAGTGTCTGAGCACACCAATTCCCACGCCCCAGCGACAATGCTACCTCTCCCATAACTCTGTTTTTTTTTCTTCAGATTGGTTCCGGCAGCGTTTGGCGAAGCTCTGCCAGCAATGCACCACCACCATCTTCACCAGTAGTTGAGTTGGTTGAGATCCGATCTACTTCTTCTCTCCTGCTTGATAGATCAATGAGGAGACGTTGCCGAGTCGCACGTGTGCTAAACGCGGAGGTGTCCTCCGTTCGGCGCTAGATCGGATTGGATCGTGATCGAATCGCGAAGAGTACAACTACATCAATTGCGTTATATACGCTTCCGCTTTCGGTTTACAAGGTTATGTAGACACACTCTACTTTCGTTGGTATGCATCTCCTAGATTATATCTTGGGTGTTTCGTATGAATTTTTTTATTTTCATGCAACATTCCCCATCAAATCCAACAGTCGTGCTACTACTTCAATATCTGATCTTCTTGCTCCGGCCGCCTGCTCCCGCCTCTCGTGGCTGGATGTGCTGATGGGCAGGCCTCATCGCGCCACCCTGATCCCATCGCTGGCTAGGTCATCCCTCTACTCACTCACACCTCCTATTATTCTCCGGCGACGACATCCTCACACTGCATCCGAACAAGTAAACCCCATACTCCCCTCTGCGTGGGGAACCACTGTCGTGTCTTCCACGACTTTGGGTCATTCCCTTCCTAGGCTTCCTCATTGTCCACCGCCACTCGGTACTACATCATCAATGAAGTCAACGAATGACATCCATTAGAAGAGGACTACACATGGAGAGGCTGACAGCTGGGATCCACGAGGTCCATAGTCACACGCAAGGAAATGCCTCCTTATTACGTGCAAAAAAGTTTCCTCCCTTTCGTGGTTTTGTCATGGCAGATGTCTTTGTGAGAAGACTAAGTTTTAAGGCCATCACTGCTAGGTGGAAGCTTGGATGGCGCTGATTGAAAATGAGAAGACGTGAGTTTACCCAGGTTCGGCCCCTCACGGTGGAGGTAAAAGCCTACATCCTGCTTGATTGCTATTAATTATGGTGGTCCCGATTCCAAGGGTGCTACTTCGCTACCTTTGTCTCGAGTGCTATCAAAACATCTTCTCGAGACTGATCAAAACATCTATCTCAAGACCTTTCAAAACATCTGTCTCGAGACTTGTGTGTCTAAAAACGTGTCCTTCTGATGATCGAGGGACTCTCTTTATATAGTAGTTGAGCCTGTGGGGTCACCAGAGACTCTAGGTTAAACCTGCAGTCGGAGGCCTAATCTAAGTCCTCTAAATCCTCAATGCCTTCCAAGTCGGTGGTCTGCGTCTTGTATTTGGACTCCTTTGTGGAATTTCGTCTAAGTCCAGATCCTGTAGCAGGCCGGGTCAAGATTGTAGCTGGCTCAAGATTGTAGTCGGGTCAAGATGACTCCAAAAATGACTTATCCTCACAGCTGGGTGTAGCCGCGGGTAACTCCCCCCACATTAGCCCCCTGGTTAGCTTCAATATAGGCTGCCGGGATTTTTTGGTCATAAACTAGAATTTTTGTCATAAGTCGGATTTTTTGGTCATAAGCCAGAAATCTTCTGGAGAGCCAAAATTATTGGTCACAAGCCGGACTTTTTTATCATAAGCCGGAAATTTTATGGAGAGCCGGACTTTTGGGGGTCATAAGCCCGAAATTTTCTGGAGAGCCGGGCATTTTGGTCATAAGCCAAAAATCTTCTAGAGAGCAGGGATTTTTTACCATAAGCCGGACTTTTTTGGTTAGAAGCCGAAAATTTTCTAGAGAGCCGAATATTTTTTCACCAGTGATCTAGATTTATTCCGGAGAGCCGGACTTTTTCTAGTGACCCGGATTTTTTCCTAAGGTTCTGCTCCTCCAGTACCGTCTGCTCTACGGTTGGCTCTTCTCTGATGAAGTCGTCGAAGTTGTTGATTTTGCTCATGGGTGACCTGGAATCCTGACTCTGACCAGTAGGTCTCAAGACCCTAAGTTGTTTCGTCGATATAGATTTTTCTGTGCCAGCTCTTCCTCATCCGACTGACCATGAGCTTCTCGATCCCTGGGAGTGCCCCTTCAAAAACATAACACCACCGTGTTCTGGCCCGATGGTGGGCACCAACTTTCATGGTTTTTTCGTGGCAGATGTCATCATGAGAAGACTAAGTTGTGAGGCCATCACTGCTAGGTGAAAGCTTAGATGGGGTTCATTGGAAACAAGAAGATGTGAGTTTACCCAGGTCTGGCCTCTCACGGTGAAGGTAAAATCCTACATCCTACTTGATTGCTATTGATATGGTGGTCTCGATTATAAGGGTGCTATTTCACTACCTCTGTCTTGAGAGCTATATAAACATGTGTCTCGAGACCTATCAAAACATCTGTCTCAAGACCTATCAAAACATCTATCTTGAGACTTGTCTATCTAAAAATCTGTCCTTATGATGACCCAGGGACTCGCTTTATATAATACTTGAGTCCCTAGGGTTACAAGAGATTCCGGGTTATAGCCGTAGTCGAAGTCCTACTCTAAGTCCTCTAAATCCTCCATGTCGTCCAAGTCAGGGGTCTCCGTCTTGTATTTGGACTCCTTGGTGGAATTTTGGCTAAGTCCAGGTCATGTAGCAGGCCGGGTCAAGATTTTAGTCGGGTTAAGATTGTGGTCGGGTTAAAATTGTGGCCGGGTCATGATTGTAGCCGAGTCAAGATTATAGCCGGGTCAAGATGACTCCAGAAATGACTTAGCTCTAGAGATGACTTATCCTCAAAGCCGGGTCTAGCCGCGGGTAACTCCCTCGATACTCCCCTGATTGCTCGGACCCACCCAACTACATCTTCTGACGCAAGGAAGTGCCTCCTTATTATGCGCAAAAAATAATTCCTCCCCCTGACAACTCGGACTCACTAGCTATATCTTCGCACGCAAGGAAGTGACTCCTTATCCCCCATGACAATTGGAACCCGCCTGGTCGAAGCGTACATAGCGTTATCTGTCTCATCGCAAATGTGTAACGTACATACGGTCGATCTGTCTCATGAACCATGGCCAAGTAAGGAGCGACACATGTCGTAGTAGAGCCGTCGACGTACGTAGCATGTCACGTAGTCCCGTCTATATCGTGTACACAAACTTACAACCACGCACAAAAAATATGGCCACAACAATAGCGTCCTATTCATTTGTAGCCAACCGGATGCGTTGGAATGGAGGAAACAACGTCGTGTTCATCGGGAGCTAATCGACACGGTCGGAATGCGTCCTGTTCATCAGGAGCCAACTGGCTTGGATGGAACGTCTGTAACGGTGTCCACCGTACCACCAAACGGAGGAAACAAACTTCTCGCCAACCGCCTACGGTTGAAATGGGGTCATGTTCTTCGGCAGGGGTGTGGCATACCGCAAAACGGAGGAAACTAACTTTTCACCAACTGCCTATGGTCGAAATTGGGTCCTATCCATCTAGATGGGTGTGGCATACCGCAAAATAGAGGAAACAGACTTCTCTCCAACCGCCTATGGTCAAAATGGGGTCCTATTCATCGGAGGGGTGTGTCATACCGCAAAATGGAGGAAATAGACTTCTCGCCAACTGCCTACAATCGAAACAGGGTCCTGTTCATCAGGAGTGGAGTGGCGTACCACAAAATGGGACTCTAGGGGCTAATGTTCATCCACTGTCGACTTCCTCCAGCCTCCACCGTCTAGTTTTCATATAGCCTCCATGGGGTCCTATTCATCCACCCCAATCGGCTGGGGTGTGGCATCCTCCCCAAGATACTGTTCATCAAGTGGAAATCACCTACATAGCTGGGGTCCAGTTCATGCAACCCCACCAGCTGGGGTGGGCGTAAGAGCGGGCAATAGCAACAGGAAGTGTTCATTCATAGCCAACCAACTAGCTCGATCGATGCATCTCAATTCGTGTTTATATGTATCATGGCAACAACGGGCACTATTTTTCAAGAGGCAACCCAACACCGGTTGGCTATGTGTCGTACGAGGGCTCGACCGATCGGCTTCAGTAAGCAGCATGCGGTAGTGATCGCTCGCTCGAGTTCAGCTGGCAGTGAAGGAATCGGTCGGGTTGAGTTAGCAGCGAAGGAAGAATCATTTGGGTTCAGTTAACAGCAAATGGATCGATCGGCTTCAGTACATAGTGGGATCGATCGGCTTCAGGATGTAGCTAGCCAGTGCAATCACTCGGGTTCAGTAAGTGAATGCCTCGCTCGTCTTCAGTTAGTGAACACCTTGCACACACGCGCGTACGAGAGAAACGCGCAAACCACACTGCATCACTCGGCCCCGACCACCCACCGTAACCGGGAACTCCCGGAAATTTTCCTCGCCCTCACTTCTACCATGATTTTTTATGTCATGGACGGGCCAAAGAATGTCATGAAGGTGCGTGTCCGGCCCACCCAGGAAGAAAAGCCCATTTTCTGTCATAATTTTTTCATAGAAGTAGGAGCCCACCACATCTACGATGATACGTGTTTTTGTCGCAATTATTGTCATAGAAGTGTCATATCCATGACAGAAAAAGGTTTTGTTCAAGCCATAATGTCACAGATGTGTCTTTTTTTGTAGTGTTAGAACTCATTCATATGATCTCGAGGTAGATCAGAATGTACTATGTACTCCATGATAATCAATATATCAAAGCAAGATGTAAGGTTTTACCTCCTCAAGAGGACCCAAACCTAGGTAAGCATTGTGTCCCTACTTTCTCCCATTACCATCTTGCTCAGACCACTAGCTTGGCAACCCCTACCCGAGATCCGCTAGTTTTAGCACTGAGAACCCACCTCAGGCTCTATGACGGGTGGACCACGGGTGTGGCTGGGGCTACCGTCGTGCGGTGGCTTGCATCGCACCCTTGTGTGGCCTTTTGTGTTCAGGCCCGAACCCTAGGGGGCGAGAGGGGCGGCTTCCCCGGGCCCCCAAAATCAAGGGGACCCAACCTCGGCCTGTGCTGCTTGGTCAAACCGCCCAAAGGGCCATGAAGTCACAGTAGAAATCAACCATAAGCGCAGGCAACGCGTACGCGACACTAAGATCACTCTAATCCAGCGAGTGCAATGGATTACTCCTGCAATTCCTGGGATTAGATGAGATCAGATGATATATCTTCTCGCCTATGCTGCCACATCGATGTTGCACTTCGTTCATGGGACAAATTCATTGATCTATGCATCTACCCCTCTAGATCCTTCGTTCCTGATCCCCCCAAGCCCACCCACCCTACTAATGGCATGTTTCCTCCTAGCTGCAATTTGATTCATTGTCTGATGTTCATGCATACCCATTGTGGGATCAGAATGCAAAAGCTTAACATCTATTTTTGCTCTCATGACTCATAATAAATGCTGATACTGAAGTTTCAGGGAAGGCATAGGTGGAGCAACAGCAAAATCAAACAAAAGATGGGGCAGGACATGAGGCAGCAGTATATTATTTTGTTATAGATTTGATTCAAGAAGGTCACAGCTGGAGTTGGCTAGATGCACATTTGTCTGAATTCTAATTTCTAAAGGACATGGACGGTATAGTTGGAAATTTTCTCACAAATTTGCAGATTCCACTCGCTGAACAAATATGATGGCACACAAACAAATCTTGATAGTTGTTTTAAAAGTATAGCCAGACCTCAGGATGTGTGTGGTGCCATGTGCCTCTAAAATTTCCCATTGTCTCCCCCACACGACCACACAAAGAGGCAACATATTGAGTCAGCAAGAGGATACCGCACCTACACACTACATCCACAAGCCACTGTGACGATGCGTTTATATAAGGTATGTTTTTAGTTCATATGAATGTTATTTTGATGCATTTTAACTATTTATTTTTTATATTTCATGTATACACACTAGATATTTCAATAAGTTATCATTCATGCATGCTCTCAATGATCCATGTTGAGGCTTGGTGCATAAGTGCTTTGATAGATGGTCATTAGGAGCTTGCTTGAACGAGCAACACCGCTCAAAAATTGGTTATTATTTTGGTATGTGTACCAAGGGGCCTCGGAATTCAGTTTTGCCCCGAGCCCCCAAAATCTCAGGACCGCCCCTATTTGCATGCTCGGTCATGCGTGTCGGGCAAGGCCAGGACGCCTGTCAGCTTCTTCGAACTCCTCCTGGCTTGTTCACTCACGCAAGCCAAGGGTGTTTGTGCATGACCGATGGCCACGCTCATGCGGTGGCTTTCGTTCTGCTTGCATGTGTCATCTCATGGACTGCTCGGCATGTGCCGGGGAAGGGCTGATCTGGGTTGTCAGCGTCCTTCGGACCCGACTAGGTTGTGCCCCGCTCGAGATTGTCCGTGTCAAGTGGTCACGCATGGCCTTTTTATAGAGAAAAGGCCCATAAGCCCGACTTCGAATTAACAAAGCCATCAACTAGCCAGGAGGACAAATCACAAAGTATTATGGAGAGGAAACAAATAAAAATAGGAAAAAGAAAATAAAAAACAGCAGATACAAAGGGCTAGACATAATAGCTCAAAGGCAACAACTACTGCAAGGAAAAACAAGCAGCGCTAATGCAATCACCCTGCACTATGACCAACACCGGAGGGAAGCAAGGTCTTGAATAAGGTACCACCAAGGACGCATCGCACCCTTGTCCGGATTCGAGAGACCACCATGGGCCAGGAACAAAGTGTCTTCGCCACCACAAAAGGCCACCACCCTCTCATCCTGGCTTGTAGGACACCGCATCCTCGAGAAGCAAAGCGAGTCATTAGATCCCACTTGGACTAGGACACGATAGCTACCAAGGAGAGGAGCAAGCGCATACCAACAAATTTGGGTCGAACTCCGTCGAGATACCATCACCACCACTAGCTCAGCCACAATGCATGATGAAATCTGTCAGAACAGTTGCAAGTGAACAAGGCCGGCACAATAGGACATCACCAACCCCACCATAGAGAGATTCTCCGGAGCGTAAGGCACCCACCAAATAGGTTACCGATGCCACCACGGAGGGAACCCAATCCCCTCACGCCCGAACTCGAGGATGACGACCTAGCAAGGAACCTCCACCCATGTGGCAAGGGGTGATGTCAGAGGGAGAAGAGCCAAGCCGCCAATCGCCATCACTAGAACCACCACTTCGCACTCGCCACCACTGCTCTCCCCGAACAATGCCTCCAAGAAGGAACAGGCCATTGCAACATCATCGGCACCCAAACAGGGGACCAATGACTTCACCACTAAGCAGGGGCAGGGAGAGGAGGTGGGGAACCTCACTGAAGCCTCCAAGGAGGGGATCGTTGCCAAAGGCGTCGAATTCCCTATGGCTGCCACGCTGGCCAAGGGGTAACCCTGGTTCCCACTCACAACCTTGAGCTCCCATCAATCCAAACCAAAGGTCAACACTAGGAGGACGCCGACCACCAGAATCAGAAGGGGGTCTGGTAAATCGGTCAAGATGGGACATGTTGTCTCCACATAACGACGACGTGGTCTACAAGGAGACCACTGTGTCGCAACCCACGCCCACTGCCCCCCTTGCCACTTGCTCAGCCAAGAGGCCAGCTAGCTAGCGCCAAGCGGCACCACCTGTGGAGGGGGAACATCGGGCTCAAAGTCATAGGAAACATCGTACTGTTAAAGGGGGTCGAGGAAAAACTAAGGAAAAGTTTCCAAGTGATGCTCATCTCAAAATCCTACACCTAGCAATCGTTTCAAGTGAAGCCATTGGAAATCTCATACAGTTCAGTCAATTTCTTTAGCGACAGAGACGAAGATCTTCTGGTCTCTGAGGAATTTGTTCTAACTGAGGAGTTAGGAATCTGCCAGTGCGGATTTCCTACAAGTGAGGAACATGATAGCCCTGAGGAATTTGATAGTCAAATTTCCGATCGTTGCTGTGCTATGCGCCAACTGTCGCAAAATATCTACCCACTTAATGGTCATATCATTGAAGGGAATTTATGTCTTATCATGTCGGGCTGCTCCCTAGGCTATAAATAGCCACCCCCTACAACCACTAGTTGGTTGGCTGCTCCAAGGAAAATAGACACTTGTCATTAAGAACATCCCATCCTTCGAGGACTTTGAACGAAAATCATCAAGTGAGGAAAACCCAAACCCAAACACCTTCAAACCCAAAGTGATTGAGCATCACTGAAGAGATTGTTCCTGTGTGGATCCGACACTTGTTACCTTTGAAGACTGTGCATCCTCCAGATGGTTAGGCATCATGGTCTAGAGCATCCAAGAGGAAATTGCGGATCGCCGAGTGACTGAGTTTGTGAAGGTTTGGAAGTCACCTGAAGACTTACCATGAGTGATTGAGCGAGATCTGTGTGACCTTAGCTCAAGGAGAATATGGTGAGGACTGTGTGTCCGGGACTGTGTGTCCTCAGGTTTAAATACCCAGCCGCTCCAACCAGACGTACAACTGTCACAATAGTTGGAACTTGTCTACCAAATCACTGTCTTCACCGAGCTAACTGGTTCTATTTCCTCAACCCTTTCATCTCCTCACTACTGTGTTGTGCGCTTGATCGCTACTGTTTGAAGACTTTATATGAAGACTTTCCTAATTTCCTCAGTTCAATTTCTTCAGTCAGTTTATCTTCAGCCTACTTATCCTTTGTTCACGCTTTCTATACTCTATGCTTGTTTTCATTTCATCATGATGACTGTGCTTCTATTCTGTTATGTTTGCATCTGAGTACTTATTCTGCTGCTAGTCATTTGTGACTTAGGAATTTCTTCACCCTAAAATTCCTCAGTGATGAATTTGTAAAAATCGCCTATTCACCCCCCTCTAGTCGATATAACACACTTTCAATTGGTATCAGAACAAGGTACTCCCTTGTTCTGTGTGATTTTGGTTTAACCGCCTGGAATTTTAGCTATGTCGATCGCAAGTATGATCGAGGTCTCTACTGGGTGTCCTACCTTCGATGGGATGGACTACCACTACTGGAAGAATAAGATGCGAATGCATCTTGAGGCAATTGACAACGATCTCTGGTACATTGTGGAAAATGGCGTTCCCTCTGTCACTCCTACCGTCAACGCTGCTGACGTGAATAGATTCAAGCAACTCGACTCTCAAGCGAAGAACATCATATGTGGCCATCTGAGCAAAGGGTAGTATGGCAGAGTGAGTGCTTTGGAGATAGCTAAGCTTATCTAGGATAGTCTGTCCAAGGTCAATGAAGGATCCTCAACACAGCGTGACTCGAGTTGATGTTCTTCGTAATCTCTTCAACCACTTCAAAAGACTCGACAATGAACATGTTCAGAAAACCTTCAATCGCCTCACTGACATTTCAAATGAGCTTCAAGCACTTGGTGCCACTGACATCACCAACCATGAGGTGGTGAAGAAATTGCTGAGATCGCTTGATTCCTCATTTGACACACTTGCACTGATGATATAAGAGCGTGGAGACTACAACTCACTTGATCCCGCTGATATCCTCGAGAGGCTAAACACTCATGAGTTCCAACTTGCTGAGAAGAGAGATCTCTATGACCGAGCTATGGCAGATCACGCGCTTTGAAGGCCAAGGCAGTATCTGAATCTGAAGGTGAGGATTCTGGTAGCAGCCTTGGTGATCTTGAAGAACTGGGCCAGGAGCTAGCAATGCTTGTGAGGAAATTCTAGAAGTCCTCAAGGCGTGGCCGCTTTGGAAAATCCTCAAGAAGTGATGACGTAATATCAGATTCCTCCTCCCGTGAGTACAAGAAGAGAACTTGCCACAAATGCAAGAAACCTGGTCACTACATCCAAGATTGTCCTCTGTGGGAAAAGGAATCAAAGAAGAAGAAATACAAGGATTACAGTTCTTATGACTCAAAGAAGAAGAAGAAATCTTCAAGGTCCTCATCATCAAAATCCTCGAAGTCTTCATCTCACAAGAAGAGCAGCACCAAGTAGGCTCGGGCATTCATTGACAAGGAAATGGACTCTGAGGCTGAATCTGAGGAAAATGAGGAAGAGGAGGCATATGAGGAGTCAGAATCTAGTGTGGCGAACCTAGCCCTCGCTCCTGTGTTTGTCAGCCAGTCCATCTTCAACTCTGAGGAGAATGGCTTCCCCAACAAGGGTGACGACGGCAATGACGACTACGCCCCCACCTATTGCTTCATGGCAAAGGGTGCCAAGGTACTCAAATATCCCTCCTCTGAATCAAGTGAGGATGAATCTGATGAAAACCTCAAGCCTAGCTACTCTATACTTGCTAAGATTGCTGGGAAACAACAAAAGCTTTTGAAAAGGTTCAAAACATGTTAGACAAAAGCAATGATATGTTGAGTGAAGAAATGGATCGCACCAAAACTTTGACTGAAAATTTTCAGAGACTTCAGTCCAAGTTTGATAACCTTCACAGTCATCATAACACTCTCTTATCTGATCATGAGAAGCTTTCTTATGAATTTCTTCAAAGAAAGCAAGATCTTGAGAAGCTAAGGGAGAGTTATAAAGATCTTCAGAAGGAACGTGATTCATTGCTTGCTCAACAGATCAGTGCCGCTTAGGAAGAATTCATTCCACCATGTTTGAAGTGCATTGAACGTGAATCTGCTAATTCTTCACCTAAAAGTTCAAATGCTTATATTGCTGCAAATTTCTTCATCTGTCTCTGCTATCACTAATTCCTCATCTGGATATTGCTAGTATCACTAACAATGCAGGGCTGAAGGAATTGTATATGAAAGGCATGTACAAAAGCCTCAAAGGGCATCAGGCTCTTTGTGATGTACTTAAAAAGCAGATCCTCAACGGGAACCCCAGGAAAGAGGGTATTGCCTTTGAGAGGAAACTCAATGCTGATGGAACATACTGGAAGCCTGAGCAGTATCCCAAAACCTCATGGGTTGCTACAAAGGGACCTCCAGTAGATCCATCCACTTTATCTGGCTTTACATGTGAATGTTCATATTCTTCTGATGAGTCTTTTGACTCCAACTATAAACTATTCAAAAATCAGAATGGTGAAGTATTTTCTAGATATGTTGGCACTAACTGCAGGAATGGTCCCCCTATGAAGAAAATATGGGTTCCCAAAAGATGCCTTGAAAGTCTTCAGGTGAATGTCATCATGACACCACCTGTGAAGAATAGGAACCCCAGATCAAGTTCTTCATATGGACCCAATTCTTCATATGGATCTAAGTCCTCATACGGACCAAATTCCTCACGTGGATCAAATTCCTCAAATGGATCAAAGTCCTCATATGAACATCATCGTGCTAACACTTATGTTTCGCAGGGAAGAACTAAGGGATATGAATATGTGCATTATTCTTCAAATCATTATGTTCATAAGTCCTTGAAGAATTTCTCTGCTTACTCATATGCTTACCCTAACTCCTCTTATGTGAAACGAAGTGGACTGGCTTCTATGCAACCTTTCTCTTATGGAGCTCACAGAATGATGAACTCTTTGCCACCCCTCCAGATGTGGGTGGTGAATAAAAAGAACTAATCTCTTATGGAGGGTCTAGTCTCCAGACGTACTTAATCATCTGAAGAATTTGTTGGAGACCTAAATATGCTTGAAAGGACGCAAGCTAATCATGAAGAAATGAATTTTCATTTCTCTCATCCTCATACTCCTATACTGATGACCCACAAGTGTAGGGGATCTATCGTAGTCCTTTCGATAAGTAAGAGTGTCGAACCCAACGAGGAGCAGAAGGAAATGATAAGCAGTTTTCGGTAAGGTTTTCTCTGCAAGCACTAAAATTGTAGGTAATAGATAGTTTTGTGATAAGATAAATAGTAACGAGTAACAAGTAAATAAAGTAAATAAATTGCAGCAAGGTGGCCCAATCCTTTATGTAGCAAAGAATAAGCCTGGACAATTTCTAATAATGAGAAAGGAGCTCCCGAGGACACATGAGAATTATCATCAAGCTAGTTTTCATCACGTTCATATGATTCACGTACGGTACTTTGATAATTTGATATGTGGGTGGACCGGCACTTGGGTACTGCCCTTACTTGAACAAGCATCCCACTTATGATTAACCCCTATTGCAAGCGTCCGCAACTACAAAAGAAGTATTAAGGTAAACCTAACCACAACATTAAACATATGGATCCATATCAGCCCCTAACGAAGCAACGCATAAACTAGGGTTTAAGCTTCTGTCACTCTAGCAACCCATCATCTACTTATTACTTCCCCATGCCTTCCTCTAGGCCCAAATAATGGTGAAGTGTCATGTAGTCTACGTTCACATAACACCACTAGAGGAAAAGACAACATACATCTCATCAAAATATCGAACGAATACCAAATTCACATGACTACTAATAGCAAGACTTCACCCATGTCCTTAGGAACAAACGTAACTACTCACAAAGCATATTCATGTTCATAATCAGAGGGGTAATAATATGCATAAAGGATCTGAACATATGATCTTCCACCAAGTAAACCAATTAGCATCAACTACAAGGAGTAATCAACACTACTAGCAACCCACAGGTACCAATTTGTGGTTTTGATACAAGATTGGTTACAAGAGATGAACTTGGGTTTTGAGAGGAGATGGTGCTGGTGAAGATGTTGATGGAGATTGACCCCCTCCCGATGAGAGGATCGTTGGTGATGATGTTGGTGATGATTTCCCCCTCCCGAAGGGAAGTGTCCCCGGCAGAACAGCTCCGCCAGAGCCCTAGATTGGTTCTGCCAAGGTTCCGCCTCGTGGCGGTGGACTTTCGTCCCGTAAGCTTGCCCACGATTTTTCCAGGGTAAAAGCTCTAATATGGCAGAAGATGGACGCCGGGGGCCCACCAGGGGGTCCAGGAGACAGGGGTTGCGCCCAGTAGGGGGGGCGCCCCCCACTCTCCTGGTTGAGGTGTGGGCCCCCTGGTGTATTTCTTTTGCCCAATAATTCTTATTAATTCCAAAAAGATGTTTCGTGGAGTTTCAGGATTTTTGGAGAAGTGCAGAATAGGTTTCCAATGTTTGCTCCTTTTCCAGCCAGAATTCCAGCCGCGGGCATTCCCCCTCTTCATGATAAACCTTGTAAAATAAGAGAGAATAGCCATAAGTATTGAGATATAATGTGTATTAACAGCCCATGATGCAATAAATATTGATATAAAAGCATGATGCAAAATGGACGTATCACCCCCAAGCTTAGACCTCGCTTGTCCTCGAGCGGAAGCCGATATCGAAAAATATGTCCACATGTTTAAAGATAGAGGTGTCGATAAAAATAAAATACGGACATGAGGGCATCATGATCATTCTTATAATAGCAACATATATAGATTTTATCATATGATTTCTTATGCTCAAGTAACAATCAATTCACAATGTCAAGTATGGTTCAAAAACTTCATTGGGAACTAATAAACTATAATCTCAGTCATTGAAGCAATTGCAATTTATCATGACAGCAGAAAGAGTCAATAATAGAGCTTTTCAGCAAGTTCATATACTCAACTATCTTGTAGTCTTCTACAATTGCTAACACTCACGCAGTACTTGTGATTATGGACTTTCAGCCGGACACTGAGAAAGATAGGGGCTTATTGTTGCCTCCCAACGCATTCACCTTTAGGTGATGTCAACAATAATGGCCCATGCTAACTTACATCCAATTGGATATATATATATATCATGATCTTTCAAACACGAGGAGCTTGCCAAAGGATAAAATGAAAAAGGGAAAGGTGTGGATCACCTTGACTCAAGCATAAAGTTAAAACATAAAGTAAAATATAGGCCCTTTGCAGAGGGAAGCAGAGGTTATCATGTGCGTTTAGGGTTGATGCACAAAATCTTAATGCAAAAGAACGTCACTTTATATTACCCCTTGTATGTGGACCTTTATTATGTAGTCCGTCGCTTTTATTACTTCCACAACAAGATCGTACAAAGCTTATTTTCTCTACACTAATAAGTCATACATATTTAAATAGCAATTTTTATTGCTTGCAACATGAAAACTTACTTGAAGGATCTTACTCAATCCATAGGTAGGTATGGTGGACTCTCATGGCAAAACTGGGTTTAAGGATATTTGGAAGCACAAGTAGTATCTCTACTTGGTGCAAGGAATTTGGCTAGCATGAGGGGGAAAGGCAAGCTCAACATGTTTGGAAGGTCAATGACAATATACTTTAACTGAGATGTCGGAAAACATAAACCATTACGTTGTCTTCCTTATCCAACGTCAACTCTTTTAGCATGTCATACTTAATGAGTGCTCCCAATTATAAAAGGTGTCCAAGATAATATATTTATATGTGAACCTCTCTTTCCTTATCACTTCCTATTAATTGCAACGATGACCAAGGCTACGTTCATCAACTCTCAACAATTTTTATGCCTCATACTTTCTATGTGTGAAGTTATCACTATCCATAAGATCAATATGAACCCTTTTATTCTTTCTACTTTCTCACGATCATAGTACATAGCAAAGCCCTTGACTCAACACTAATCTTTATTATAGATAGCTTACGGACTCGATTACAAAAAGAGATCACAATGCAAAACTCAAAACTACTTGAAATCAAAACTTCAATCTACTAGATCAAGATACTACTAAAAGGATCGAACTAAATAAAGCGGTAAAGATAGGAGTGTGATGGTGATACGATACTGGGGCACCTCCCCCAAGCTTGGCAGTCGCCAAGGGGAGTGCCCATACCCATGTTATTATGTCCTCGTAGGTGGTGGAAGTAGGAGTTGTTGATGATGTAGGCTTGTTCCTCAATTTACACTTGAGTATAATATTTTGCTCTTTTAGGTCCTCGATCTCCTGCTCAAGGCTTAATACTCTTCTGCATAATTCCTATTTATTTTCCTGCAAGAGACGAAAAGGGATAAACTCGATCTTTGGCTTCTTTGCTCTATCGGGGAGGCTTAACTTCTTAAACTCCACGTTCATGTCCCCAGGCTGAGGTAATGGGACTTTGTCTTTGTCTGAGCTCGTCTCCTCCTTTACTTTAGGCTCATAGTCTTCCTCTTCTTCGAAGGTCCAGCCATCATGCTCCAAGTCCCCGTAGACCTTAGGGTCTGCGAGGTAATCTGCCACATAACTTTCCTCTTCCGAATCCTGAGACGACATATTGCTCTAAATCTGTAACAGAACGGCTCGAAACGAAAACAGAGGATATTTGCGTGATACAGTGGTCAAAACCTTCGGGAGTATATATAATGAATTTTTACCGACCAAAATACGTAACATGCAAGAAAACGGAGTCCAGGAGGAACACGAGGTGTCCACGAGACAGGGGGGCGCGCCCAGTAGAGGGGGCGCGCCCTCCACTCTCGTGGGGTCCTCGTGTCCCTTTCGGACTACTTCTTTCTTCCTAAACTTATTAAATATTCCAAAACTTATAAAAATTGCCATTGGAGTTGTTTTGGAGTCGGTTTACTTACCGTACCACATACCTATTCCTTTTTGGAATCTAGAACATTCTGGAAAGTGTCCCTTATGTAATCCTCTGGGGTTACGGTTTCAACAATATTAGTTTCAACATTGATAGGGTTACCTGAAGTATAATGTTTAATTCTTTGACCGTTTACCACCCTCGGACTTGTGCCTTCAAAGTTGTTGATTTTTATGCACCAGAACGATAGACCTCCTCGATAACATAGGGACCTTCCCATTTTGAGAGAAGTTTTCCTGCAAAAAATCTTAAACGAGAGTTGAATAATAACACATAATCTCCTACGTTAAACTCGCGCTTTTGTATCCTCTTATCATGCCAGTGTTTGACTTTTTCTTTGAATAGCTTGGCATTCTCATAGGCTTGAGTTCTCCATTCATCAAGTGAGCTAATATCAAACAACCAATTCTCACTGGCAAGTTTGAAGTCATAGTTGAGATCTTTAATAGCCCAATATGCCTTATGTTCAAGTTCAAGAGGTAAATGGCACGCTTTTCCACAAACCATCTTATATGGAGACATACCCATATGATTTTTGTATGCAGTTCTATAGGCCCATAATGCATCATCAAGTTTTTTGGACCAATTCTTTCTAGATCTATTCACAGTCTTTTGCAAAATTAATTTGAGCGCTCTATTGCTCAACTCTACTTGACCACTAGACTGCGGATGATAAGGAGATGCGATTCTATGATTAACATCATACTTAGCAAGCACCTTACGGAAAGCACCATGAGTAAAATGTGAACCACCATCAGTCATAAGATATCTAGGGACTCCAAACCTCAGAAAAATAACTTCTTTAAGCATTTTAATATAAGTGTTATGATCAGCACTACTAGTTGGAATAGCTTCTACCCACTTAGTAACGTAATCAACAGCAACTAAAATATGTGTGTAACCATTGGAGGTAGGAAAAGGTCCGATATAATCAAAGCCCCAAACATCAAACGGTTCAATAACAAGAGAATAATTCATAGGACGTCTACTAATGTTACCTACTCTTTGGCATTCATCACAAGATACACTACAAAAAAATACACTTCCGTGATGATACGTGTTTGTCACAGTAGGTCACGTTTTCTGTCATGCATGTACATCCATGAGGATTTTATCACAGAATCAAGATAGTCATACATGTGCTGCCGTAGAAGTGTTCCATGACATTACCAAAATTATCATCACGAAAGTGTCCACTTCCATGATGATAAATTGCGCGTCACAGAAGTGCTTTCGTCAAGGGTGACCGACACGTGGCATCCACCATAACGGAACGCTGTTAAGCTATCGGGTCGGATTTTGGATCCGATAACCCGTTAACAGCCACGACCAATGCCGATTTTCCACGTGTAAAATTCTCATTGGCAGATAGATCCACGTGTCAGCTCTGCGTTGGCACATGTGTCACTCATCCAACGGTCGAGATGGGCCTATGATATGTTTACATGTGGACCGGCCCAAAAGTGGCCCACAAAGTTTAAATGGGCCGGCCCAACCGAAGGCCCATAAGATTTAGCGGACCATAATGGGCCGGCCCAGCTAAAGGCCCACAAAATTTAGCGGACCATAATGGGACGGCCCAGCTAAAGGCTCACACGATTTTGCGGACCATAATGGGCCGGCCCAGCTAAAGGCCCACAAGATTTTGCGGACCACAATGGGCCAGCCTAGCTAAAGGCCCACAAGATTCTGCAGACCATAATGGGCCGGCCCAGCTAAAGGCCCAACATTCTTTGTCAAATCGGCCCGTCAACGGCCTGGTCTAAACTTGTCATCAATGCGGCCCATGGTCACTTCTGGCCCGTTAATAGTCCTCTAAGTAATTGGGCCAAATTACGGCCCGGTGTATTTCCGGCCTGTTAAAGGTCCAGCTTCATTTGGGCCCATTTACAGGCCATCAAAACTTTCGGCCCATAAATGACCGTGAAGGATTTGGGTCATATTCGGCCATGTTTGTCACTCGGCCTGTTAGAGGCCCACTATAGATTTGGGCCACTTTCGGCATGTTGTCATTTTCGGCCTATTAACGCCGGACATAAACCATAGGCCATATGTGGCCCGACGTCATATCGGGCCCATTAACAGCCCATATAAAAATGACGATAATCTAGCCTGACTGAAGTTCCGGCCTGTTAAAGGCCCGTGTATTAGGTCGGCGCATTTACGACCCGTCCAAATTTTGGCCTGTCAAATATCCGCATCGTAAATTGGCCACCATTTCGGCTTGCTAAGTCCAGTGGGTTATTTGGCACAATCAGGGCCCAATCTCACTTTCGGTCTATTAAAGGCCCATGCTTTTTATGGGCTCGAGATATTTACACATGTAAATGGCCTATTTTTACTGAGGGCCCAAATTATGTTTAGGCATGTTAAAGGCCCACTATGGGCACAGGCCTACCAGAAAAATATGAAAGCTTATGCTGATTTAAGCCCAGATATTTTTAGTGGGCTACATGCCAATTTTGGCCTGTAATCGTTTTTATCCCAATTGGAATGGGCCCGACGAATGTTGGCATGTTGGGCACCTACGAAGCTTTTGGCCGAATACATTACTAAGATAAACTTACACTATACAAAAATAGCGTCGTAATTACTGCAGCCTGTGGCAGCATCATAAATGTTGTATCACAACAAAATAAATTCCAACCATACGACAAAAGGCCTGTTGGCATAAAGTTTACAGTCCTTCCAGATAAAAGAACCATCAGATGTATAGAAGCACAGATCATTTGACCTGAGTGCTAATGTTTCAGGCTGTAGAATCTGATGGAGTAGCACAATCTCCACCTTTTTCCGCCATTGCTCTTGAACAACGAAGCGAATGTCTGATAGTCTGGTTTCAAAACCATTCATATCTTGACGACATGTATCAACCACTATTCTTGTTTCCGAAACAACGTCCATTAGGGATTGGACTTGTGTCTGGAGCACAGATATATCACTCTGTCTAGCAGGAAGATTTTGTTCAGTAGGCGATTTGGACGAGGTTACCTTGACAACCAACCCAGAATTATGTAGGAAGGTGCTTTTTGCACTGTTTGTGGAGAGATACTGATGCACTGCAGCAAGAGGTGACATTGTGCCTGTAGTAGCCTCGTCACCTTCAGGTAGTTGTGGCTGTTCAATCATTTGTTCCATAGCTTCCTGAAAGTTTGAACTTTTAGATTAGTGTACCGGATAAGTTACTAGTGAGATAAAAACAAACAAAGTAGGTTAAATGTTTATACATAACTTATTTTGGTGAACTCCTGTAATACATTAGCATGTATTGTAGTGCTAACTACATAATAAAATCACTTTTGGAACATATGTCCATGTAGCATGCCTACTGTATTGTCTATTTCCTCACATTCCTTGACATCTAAGGATAAAGAGACATGGTTTAAAGTAGGATGAACATAGTATGACATCATTCATATGATGGGCAAATAGATATAAAACAAGAAGGCTATTTTATCATTGTGTGCGCACGTGAACATAACAACTAGATTACAGATCAAGACCAAAAGAATATCCTTCATCTCTTTTAAACCATGTAAGGTGAAATGATACATTAAGACAACTGTGTATAAAAGTGAACAGAGTAACTGACATTGGCTGCAAACCAAGTAGTTAAATGAACACATGACAGTACCAATCAGTTCAAGGCAGGAGGAGTAAGGACTTACAACAGTGGCTTGAACTGGTGTGCTCATGCCCTTCATCTTGCTGGTGTGGCAATCCTTGAAGATTTGTACTGCATTCGATTCAGGTTCTTTTTGGTCCGCACGGGATTTCCTCTGTATTTGGAACAAGTCAATATAGATACGATAATATGGCACAAAAAAAGAAGGAAGTAGCAGCTATTTACAAGAGCCTCGCAATGTGTAATATAGATATGAGATCTTGTTGTCTGTTGGAATTCACTTTAGAACGGTTGGTTTTATTCTTCAAACAGTTAGCCTAGAAGAAGATACACTTGTAAGGCACATACATAAATACAAGTTCAATATGTGGTCTGATCAAATACATATAGCCTACCTGATACTTTGGACCAGACCAGTGTTTAACGAGGGTTGTCCAGTCTTCATCTGTAACATATTCCACTGGAGGTGTTTGGGCGATTTCATTGTTAGCCTTGCCTTCAAAGTGAGATTTTCTAAGGTGGTACCGATACTGTCGCAGAGCAGACTGAAAAACATGAGTGCATGCTTGTTTAGTTGCATCATCTTTCGGATCCAACTTGAACCTCATCTGTTGAAAAAAGAATGTGAGTCTTATTAGGAGGAAGCTAGAAAGTATGGGACATAGCAAGACAATATTACTAATTGCGATGAATAACATTACTTACGGATAAATGGTCAAGGATGGTGTTAAACTGGGTATTGTCTTTCTCATTCCTGTATTGGATCCACGTTGGGAGGATACGCGCATGACACCTAACGGCAACGGCTGCCTCTGATACTAACTTGGCTGACTCTATAGCATCACGTGGCCTTTTTAAACCTGCCTCAAAATGGATCTCCATTCTTCCTCCTTTAGATTTTGTTAATTTGTCAAGCATTATACCTGATGTCTGTTTCCTCTTGCGTCGTGGTGCTAGTTCAACAACGAATATGGAAAGTGTTAGTGTACATCAAACTGTGAGAGTACATATAAAGGAGCATGCAACTGCAACTTGACTCGGTCAGGTACCATCTTGGTGTTGATGCTCATGAGGTTATTCTGATCTTGCCAAGTCCTGTTGTGTCAGCAGTGCTTCGGAAGTAGTATTAGGTGTGAAGGCAGCTTGGGAACTGGCCAGTTCCAGAGCAAATGAACGAGTAACTGGTTGAGATGCTGGTATAGTTGAAGCGGATGCTGCAGCTGGTGGAGCAGGTGATACTATGTTTGTAGATTTAGCTGGTGGACTTGGACCTTCTACTGCACTATAAGTACTAGCAGAATATTGACGGCAGAACCTTTTCCGTTTCACCCGACGAGTAACATCACTCTCTATTATATTATTTTCCTTGCTCTTTTTTGACTTTGCCATGTCAAGCTGTACCCACAACACAAAAGAATAAAATCACTGTTCAGAACTCATTGATGCATGATACAGACAAGCAATACTTTGATGTAAGACAACCGTATGAGGATGGAATATGTAAGAAAAACAGGACGGCATGACATATTCACAGCTACGATGTGCAAACTAAGCAGAAGGATTTTCAAGAAAATAGAAGTAATGCGAGCTAGACACCATATGAAAGATGCAACCAATATTACTCTGCCATGTTAAAAGTGTCTTGTCAAAGTGGCAATTCGAAAAATTAGAAGCAGTACAACGTAGAAATCAATTCAAGATGCAACCACTATCAAACTGCCATGTTAAAAGCGTCCAATCCTGAGTTACTGATGCGGGATACACAACAGCAGTACTTTCATGTAAGAACATGGTATGATAGATAGATGCAGTGTATTCTAGACACAGAAAGCCATGTCATATGCACATGTATATCGTATAAACTCAGCAGGTGCAATTTAATCAAAATAGAAGAAATACAGGCTAGACAACATATGCAACATGAAACCAATTATCAAACTGTCAACTTAGAGCAAGCACCTACGATGGTGGAGTATGGAAGATGAACTCATCATGTAGACTTGGGACTTCAACTTCATTAGCAGTAGCAGTGGAAAATCTAGAGAGTCTCTGTTTGCGTCGGTGCGGAGTACCACCAACATCCCCTAACTTACTCTTTTCCTTCCTATTTTCTGATATTGCCTTATGAAGTCAAAACCACAAGAAGATGAATAAAATTAGCTCTGCATAACTGGTTGATGCATGATACAGACGAACACTACTTTGATGTAAGGCAAGTGCAGGATAGGAGGATGGAATATATACAAAAAAAGAAAGCGTTTCATATTCGCACGTACGATAGGAGGATGGAATATGTATGAAAAAACAGTAAGGGGAAGGCATTTCAACAAAATTAGAAGAAATGAAAGCTAGGCACCATATGGACATGCAACCAATATCACTCTATCAGGTAAAAAGTGTCTCGTTGTAAGTGCCATTTCAAGAAATTAGAAGCAGTACAAGCTAGAAGACAATGCAAGATGCAACCTACATCACAGTCCCAAGTTAAATGTGTCTTATGGGTAAGTGATCGTTGCAGGTATAAGTTGTAAGCTACGCAGATGCAATTCTACATAATCAGAAGCAATACAAACTAGACATCATACGGAAAACGCAACCACGTATAACAGTTCCAAGTAAGAGCAAGCACCTGTGATGGTGGAGTAGGGGAGATGTGCTCATCATGTACACGTATGTTCTAGAAACAGGAACATGTGTCATATTCACAGGCATTATGTGTAAAGTAAGCAGATGCAATTCAAGTTAGAAGCAATACAAGCTAGACATCATACGCAACATGCAACCACATATAATAGTGTCAAGTTAGAGCAAGCACCTGTGATGGTGGAGTAGGGGAGATGTGCTCATCATCTACACAGCTACGTTGACTGTCCAGCCTTGTGTTGTCTTGCGAATCTTGTTGGGAGGATGGCGGAGTAGAATCTGTAGAGACCCCTATTTGAGTTGCTCCGAAGGACCACCATCATCCACTGTCAGACTAATTTCCTTCAGCTGTAATGATTTTGCATTGTGAAGTCAAACCGATAAGAAAAAGGAATAAAATCCGCTCTTCAGAACTCATTCATGCATGATACTGACGAACACTACTCGGATGAAAGGCAAACACATGATGCGAGGATAGAATATGTATGAATAAAGGTGTGACATATTCACACCTATGATGTGGTAACTAAGCAGAAGGCATTTCAACAAATTAGAAGCACTACAAGCTAGACACCATATGAAAGATGCAACCAAGATCACTCTGCCAAGTTCAAACTGTATGGCCTTTCAACAAATTAGAAGCAGTACATGCTAGAAATCATATGCAAGACACAACCAATATCACAGTGGCGACTTAAAGGTGCCTTATCATAAGTGACTGATGCAGGATATGCAAGAATAGTAGTCTGATGTAGAAATAGGAACACATGTCATATTCACAGGCATTATGTGTAAAGTAAGCAGATGCAATTCAACAAAGTTAGAAGCAATACAAGCTAGACATCATACGCAACATGCAACCACATTTAATAGTGCCAAGTTAGAGCAAGCACCTATGATGGTGGAGTAGGGGAGATGTGCTCATCATCTACACAGCTACGTTGACTGTCTAGCCTTGCGTTGTCTTGCGAATCTTGTTGGGAGGATGGCGGAGTAGAATCTGTAGAGAACCTCCGTTTCAGTTGCTTGGAAGGACCACCATCATCCAATGCCTTGCCAATTTCCTTCAGCTTTATTGATTTTGCATTGTGAGGTCATACCGACAAGAAAAAGGAATATCATTTGGTCTTCAGAACTCATTCATGCATGATACTGACGAACACTACTCTGATGAAAGGCAAAGTCATGATACGAGGATGGAATATGTACGAAAAAATGGACGGCTTGACATATTCACACCTATGATGTGGTAACTAAGCAGAAGGCACTTCAACAAATTAGAAACACTGCAAGATACCATATGGAAGGTGCAATCAATATCACTCTGCCAAGTTAAAACTGTCTCATCATAGGTGGCGTTCATCAAACTAGAAGCAATACGTGCTAGAAATCATATTGAAGACGCAAACCAATATCACACTGCCAACTTAAATGTGTCCCATCATAAGTGACTGATGCAGGATACACAAGAAGAGTAGTTTCATGTAAGAACATGGTGTGATAGACAGATATAGTATGTACCAAAAAACAGGAAAGCGTGTCATATTCACATGTATCATGTGTAAGCTAAGCAGATGCATTTTACACTAATTAGGAGCAATACGAGCTAGACACCACGTGCAACATGCAACCAGATATCACACTGCCAAGTTAGAGCAAGCACCTTGGATGGTGGAGTAGGGGAGAGGAGACTTGGACCTTGTAATGCACTATCGGTACAAGGAGAATCGGTACAGATGCTCTGTTTACGTTGCTGCAGAGGACCACCATCATCGCCTTCCTTACTCTTTTCCTTCCTCTTTCTTGATTTTGCCTTGTCAAGTCAAACCCACAAGAAAAAGGAATAAAATTTGCTCTTCAGAACTTATTGATGCATGATACTGACGAACACTACTTTGATGTAAGGCAGCCGCATGATAAGAGGATGCAATATGTATGAAAAATAGGACGGCGTGACATATTGACATGTATGATGTATAAAGTGTAAACTAAGCACAAGGTGCATGAACTTGTTAGAATCGATGCAAGCTAGAAACCATATGAAAGATGAAACCAATATCACTCTGCCAAATTAAAAGGGTGCTCTAACAAATGTATTTGACCAAATTAGAAGCAATACATGGTAACAGGCTAGAAATAATATGCAATATGCAATGAATAAAGGTGACTCATCGTAAGTGATTGATGCAGTATACAGAAGAGAGGTAGTTTCATGTAAGAACAAGGTTAACACATAGATGTAGTGTGTACCAAAAATAGGAAGGCATGTCATATTCACAGGTATAGTGTGTAAACTAAGCATATGCAATTTACCCTAATTAGAAGCATTACAAGCTAGACACCGTATGCAACATGCAACCACATATCACACTGCGAAGTTGGAGCAAGCACCTGTGATGGTGGTGTAGGGGAAGTGCGGTCTTCAGGTATAGAGCAACGTTCAATATCTTAATTTAGGCTTGTTGTTTCTTGAGCATCATGTGGAGAGGATGAAATTGCATTCTTTATAAGAGTATTGCGTCTCATATTAACCCACACGTGTGACTGTCTCATCATAAGCGATAGACGCAGGATACACAAGAAAAGTAGTTTGATGTAAGAACATGGTGTGATAGGCAGATGTACTATGTACCAAACATAGGAAGGTGTGTCATATTCACATGTATAATGTGTAAGCTAAGGAGATGCAATTTAACAAATTAGGAGCATTGATGAGGGATACACAAGAAAAGTAGTTTGATGTAAGAACATGGTTAATAGAAAGACGTAGTATGTACCAAAAATAGGAAGGCATGTCATATTCACAGGTATAATGTGTTAACTAAGCAGATGCAATTTACCCTAATTAGAAGCATTACAAGGTAGACACCATATGCAACATGCAATCACATATCACACTGCCAAGTAAGAGCAAGCACCTGCGATGGTGGTGCGGGGGAATTGCGGTGATCAACTAGAGAGCTACGTTGACTATCTTCATTTAGCCTTGCTGTTTCTTGAGAATCATGTGGGGAGGATGACACTGCACTCTTTAAACGAGTAGGGCGTCTCACAGTAACCCACCCGGGTGACTGTCTCATCATAAGTGATTGACGAGGGATACAAAAGAGCATTAGTTTGATGTACGAACATGGTTAATAGACATATGTAGTATGTATCAAAAACAGGAAGACATGTCATTATCAACGGTACAATGTGTAAAGTAAGCAGATGCAATTTAACCAATTGGAAGCAATACAAGCTAGACACCATATGCAACATGCAACCACATTTGACAGCACGAAGTTAAAGCAAGCACATGGGATGGTTGTGTGTGGCAATTGAGATCATCAACTACAGAGCTACGTTTACTGTCTCCAACTGCTGACACTGCACCCATTAGAGCGCTGAAACGCTTAGTGCTTATCTTCGAATTACACTGGAGCGACTTATGTCTTTTCTTTCCTGTATTCATCAACACTGCGTTAGAGTCTGAAATACCCATGCATAAAAAACAATAGTGTGAGTATGGGTGAAGTGTGTGCACAATTAGTACAGTGTAAAGGTAGCAGATAGCAGGTCGGTGAGAAAAAAATGACGGGAGACATATGATAGCTCTACAACATGCATGGCACACTCAATTACTACAGGATTCTATGAAAATAACTGTCGACTGAAAGCAAATAGGTCAGTCCATTTTTTCTACACCGTACGATGTACAAAGAACGGGCAGATCGCCTTCATCTACCTCCAGCCAGTTAGTGTTGATGATCTTCCTCGAAACGCCAGCAACCACCGGCCCAGTATTCCTCCCCTCCCTGCGCCCTCCCCTCGACCTCACCACACCGCCGTGCTTGGCACCGCCCCCCGGCCATCCATTCAAGCCCCGCCGACCTCCAGGTCGGGCGCAAGCAACTCCTGCGCCCCACACCCCTATGATAGACACCAATGCACCGCTTCCCCGGGGAACAGGCGGACTAGGTGCTCCACGCGCCTAAGCGGGTGCTGCTTCTTTTAATTGCAGTTCGACTGACCCTAAATTGAAATCCAGGCGGGCTACTGACCTCTAGCAAAGGTGAAATAGTAAAAGGGAGGAAACCTTGTGCATTTAGTATCACGAAGAAGATGCAGTAAGAAGAGCTCAACTAGTTTCTTTCATGGGATGAATACAGTGTGAGCGGAGACGTAAGATTTGCACGAATAAGGGAAGAGGAGTACCTCTTTTTGCTGGCAGTGTTGTGTCCTCCTTCTGTTTTTCTGACGATCTTGTTGTTCACTAGAAACCAGAAGTTGTGGACGACGGTGCAGCCTTGGACGAACCCATGGCCAAGTTGTTGAGTGTGGTGCGGTGGCCGTCTGTCGGCAGCGGGGAAGCAGATCTGAGGCGGCGAATGACGGCGTAGCGGGAACAGCTCCAGTGCGGTGGACGGTTGCGATAGTGGAGCGCAGCAGTGAGGCGCAGGACGGCGTGGTCGGAGTGGTTTTGGTACGGCGCACGTCGGCGTCGGCGTCGTGGAGGCAACTCTGCCTCGGCTTCAGCTGCTATGTCCTTGAGGGCATTGCGGTTGCGGTTGCATTGGACGACGATGTCGGGGTACTGGCTCCGGCGTGATGGAGGAGGGCGGCGGTGGATTGGCCGCTATGGGGTGGAGGATGGAGGAGGCTGGGGTTTCGCGGCTGGTGGAGAGGGCGTTTTCGCTCCCACGGAATATGAATGGAGAAACGGAGGGAGGCGGGGAACTAAGGGGGAACAATGTTTCGGTTTGGGACGCGCTTGTTTGAAATTTGGGGAAAGTTACAAACTTTGCCCCCATCTAAAATTTCAGACATATTGCGGGTTGGGGGTAGGACAGTCATGTCAGGTGTCCCAAATGTGGGCGGGATAAATTTCGGCCGAGCGCATGTATGTTTAGGCGCCCACGGCGTATGAATGCTTCTCGGAGGCAGTTGAGACTGGCGTCTTGGTGAAGTTACAAACCTACACCGGTTTAGACCTTTGGACATCGGGCCGATAGGCTACATGGGCCAGAGACAGGACAATAATTTCCTACCACCAAAACATTAGTCTCGCCCGGTTTCGGGCGACCAGAGGCCTATTTGGCGCTTCGTTCAATATTTGGGACCAGAAGCATTAACGTTTTTGGTTCTCTTGAATTGAACTTTCAGGATTTGTCAAACTTCACAAATCTTTACTCTTGAAAATCCTAAAGCTATGATTATTTTGGAATGGAGGGGGTACATTTGTATATACATTGTACATGAGTATATATTAAAAAATATGGAACTTACCTCAGTTCATGCACTGTTCCAGATATAATCTCCTTGGTTGCAAAAAAAAGTTAGATATGTGTATGAATATATATAGCATGTTCAAACTCACAACAAAGATTGATGCTCCCTTTTACATATGATTTACAAATGCCATTATCTCGGGTTCAAATAGATGAATGCACTTCCTATGAATTCGAATCTTCGAAACCCCCTTTATGTTGAATTTGACATGTATTTTATTTCGTAGCTAGCAATTTGGAATGTATCCATGCAAGTGACAAATGTATAAAGTGCTTCACACTAACAACATGGAGTGCACTAATTAATGTTTATATATGAATTGCAAAAGCATCCATTGCCTGTATTTCAAACCGCTCTCACTCTGTGGATCGATAATATGAAATAAACACATGCACATGCTAGAATTCAATAGAGTATGGGTGTCTGATAGACCGATTTTCGTCCATACGCAATTTTGCAAAATTCATGATCTCATCCAAAAATAATAATGCCATTTATATTTTATTTTAATGTGTAGAACCGCCTTTTACATGTAGATGCACTATGCCTCGCCCCGTTCTCACAAACGCGTTATATATCTCTCAATCTAACGCATAAGTGCACACACTTTATATGCATCGGCATTTCTCTTTCACACATGCTCACAATCTCTCTCAAGGTGTCGGGGTGTCTCACGCACATGCTCTCTCTCTCTCTTTCTGACTACTATGTACCACTCTTTTCACTAATCTCAGTTGGAAAACACTATTTCCCTCACATGCATATATACACATGCACGGTCTCTACTAGCCCTCTATACGCACATATATGTGCCTACGTGTCTCCCGCACGCACATTATCT
>NC_057810.1:420386774-420388232 GCF_018294505.1 Triticum aestivum
AATAGTAGTTGGCAGATATGATTTCATCATATCATTCGGTAGGATATCCCTGGCTATTAGGCTGGATGCTAATACGAGGCAAAGTTTTACCCGAGTTCGGATCGGACCCTTGTAGTTGAAGAAAGAGCCTACTCCTGGTACTGTATATTAGTGATAGGGGTGTGTACAAAGTACACGTGAATACCAGGCATTGTGCGTGTGTGTATACTATCGACGAACTAGCCCCCAAGCTTGTATAACATACTAAGGGCCTAGGGTTACAAATCATATATAGTCGGCTTCTCACCAGTGGGGATAGAGTCCTCCGCAACTCTGGCAGCTTCATGTTGTACGCCGAGTCCTCCACATGGGTCTTCGTATAACACGTCTCGGTCCAACCTATATGTGGCGCAGGATGGAACCGACCCATGAGGCTTCATGTTGGCCCACCACAACTAGAAATGATGTGCCCACCACACCACACATGCAATCGGCCACTAAGAAAATAAGCATATACAATAGTACAACGGTATCTAGCTCACGATACGTCTCCATATTTTTTTGATGACACTTACGGACTTTGCATTTGATGCGTGCTCCGTATTTTGTTGATGACACTTACGATCATTGTATTTGTAGCGAAAGCACGATATGGTCACTGGACTTCAGAATAAGCTCATCACGGTCACCACATACATTTTGTCGTGCTAACCAACATGTGGTTGGATGGTTAGAGGATAGTGGTTTCTCGAGCCCACCAATGTTAAAGTCCTGGTGCTCGCATTTATCTTGTGTTAATTTCAGTATTTTCCAGTGATGTACGTTCAGTGGGAGGAGACGTTCCACTCGACTACGAGGCACCTATGGTGACTTCGTAAAATCTCAAGATCATATATGCTGGCCCACTCTCTCCAAGGTGCTCATAGGGGTAGGGTTCACGTGTGTGCGCTTATAGCGGTGAGTGCTTGCGCGTATATATGAGCCCTTGCATCTGTACCGTCCTAAACAAATACATGTCATGATTATACGGTCACTGGCTCACCCGTACAACTTTGTATTTTGTTGATGACATAATCAATTGACCAGTCAAACGGCACAACTAGTGTGCAACATCGGGGCGCGTAACCGTGGGGCCCACCTGCCAGCCCGTATATGAAAGAAAGAAATGGTAGTTTGAGTCTGTAGTGTGTTAATAAAATAGGAGTACATTTTAGGGTGATCACACAGTCACTGGCTCACCATACAGCTCCGTAATTTGTTGATAACACAATTAATTGACCAGTCAAACGGTCCACATTCAGCAGCGCACATTACCATAGGGCCCACCCGTCAGCGCGTATATGAAGGACAGAAATGGTAATAAACTAGTGGTTGGTGGGTATTCGAAGTCGTGAGACCTTTGGTTGGCAGTCACCGGCTGTTGGGGGGCGTTCATTGGGTGGTGGGGTGGGGATCCCCGGAGAAAAAGCTCGGCGCGTG